>NW_018404188.1:122608-182660 GCF_002113885.1 Mizuhopecten yessoensis
GGGTGGACTGGGGGTTGGACTGAGGGGGGTAGGTGGACTGAGGGGTTGTGAAGGAGATTGGGCATTGGTGGGCAGAGGGATGGGGTGAGGAGGGTGAAAGGAGAGAAAGACTACTTAGATAGCAGAGTTTGCAGAGATAAGAGATAGGGTGTGTTGGGTAGATAGGGGTGTGTTGGGTAGATAGGGGTGTGTTGGGTAGTTAAGGGTGTGTTTGGTGGATAGGGGTGTGTAGTGTAGATAGGTGTGTGTTGGGTAGATAGGGGTATGTTGGGTAGATAGGGGTGTGTTGGTTAGATAGGGGTGTGTTGTGTAGATAGGGTTGTGCTGGGTAGATAGGGGTGTGTTGGGTGGATAGGGGTGTGTTGGGTAGGGTAATGGGGTGGCCTTTTCTAGGCCATAATTCCAGCACAGAGAAGGGATGTAGATTTATGGAGATTTGAGAATGGCGAAGGAGTGATGTCTTAATTCTTATGTGATGATATTCATTCTCTATGGGACAAGTTTAGCACCATATAATGGAAATAGATATAACTGCATTAATCCTTATAAACAAACATTGATGTTGCTGTTAGAAAACATCAAGTAATTGTGTGGTATTTGATGATTTTTCATATGAAACCAAATAATGGAAATATGGTATATTAAAAAAAAGCAGGAATTTATATTTGTATAAAGTACAGATTGAAGAAATAATGCAAAAAAAAAGTTGTCTTCAGAGGGAAAGATGATGATAAATACCGGCTAGATTAAGTGTGAAATTATTGTTTAGGCTATGGTCCCTTGTTAGCACAAATGGTGTTTGGCTGTGGTAAAATGAAGATATTTGACTTGTTTCACAAGTAAAAACATTGAAATTGTGTAGACAATAAGGCCATGGTAAAATGATTTCTAATTCATTTAGACATTATGTGACTTGTTTTACAGATGATAAAAAGGACGGTGAGGAAGACAATGAATCAGGGAGTCAAAAACCGAGAGTCAGTTCCTTTCTGCTCAGTAAAGACCAAAGGCCAAGGTCAATGCACCTGCCCCGGAGCAAATCTGACCGCTACAGTCCAATGAGGCAGCTGACCCCTAAAAGGGACTCCTGGGTTGGTTTAATCACTTGAAGCAGCTTTATTTTCCTGACAATTTGCATTGCCTAGACATCTCATTACACATAACTCACCTGTATAAAGAATAGGGTTTCTGCCTAGACATCTCATGACACATAACTCACCTGTATAAAGAATAGGGTTTCACATTGGCATGTTAAAAGTAGCAGAGCAAGTGTTGACAGTGATTTATGTAACCTTCAGTAGTTGTCCAGTGTTGCTGATATTTGCATGGTTCCTAACGGCTCTAACACTGAGGGTGTAACCTTCAGTATTTGTCCAGTGTTGCTAATATTTGCACGGTTCCTGACGGCTCTAACACTGAGGGTGTAACTTTCAGTATTTGTCCAGTGTTGCTGATATCTGCATGGTTCCTGACGGCTCTAACACTGAGGGAGTAACCTTCCGTAGTTGTCCAGTGTTGCTGATATTTGCATGGTTCCTGATGTCTCTAACACTGAGGGTGTAACCTTCAGTAGTTGTCCGGTGTTGCTGATATTTGCATGGTTCCTGATGGCTCTAACACTGAGGGTGTAACCTTCAGTAGTTGTCCGGTGTTGCTGATATTTGCATGGTTCCTGATGGCTCTAACACTGAGGGTGTAACCTTCAGTAGTTGTCCGGTGTTGCTGATATTTGCATGGTTCCTGATGGCTCTAACACTGAGGGTGTAACCTTCAGTATTTGTGCAGTGTTGCTAATATTTGCATGGTTCCTGACGGCTCTAACACTGAGGGAGTAACCTTCCGTAGTTGTCCAGTGTTGCTGATATTTGCATGGTTTCTGACGGCTCTAACACTGAGGGTGTAACCTTCAGTAGTTGTCCGGTGTTGCTGATATTTGCATGGTTCCTGATGGCTCTAACACTGAGGGTGTAACCTTCAGTATTTGTCCAGTGTTTATATTTGCATGGTTCCTGACGGCTCTAACACTGAGGGTGTAACTTTCAGTATTTGTCCAGTGTTGCTGATATCTGCATGGTTCCTGACGGCTCTAACACTGAGGGAGTAACCTTCAGTATTTGTCCAGTGTTGCTAATATTTGCACGGTTCCTGACGGCTCTAACACTGAGGGTGTAACAGTCAGTAGTTGTCCAGTGTTGCTGATATTTGCATTGTTCCTGACGGCTCTAACACTGAGGGTGTAACCTTCAGTATTTGTGCAGTGTTGCTAATATTTGCATGGTTCCTGACGGCTCTAACACTGAGGGCGTAACCTTCAGTATTTGTCCAGTGTTGCTGATATTTGCATGGTTTCTGACGGCTCTAACACTGAGGGGGTAACCTTCAGTAGTTGTCCAGTGTTGCTGATATTTGCATTGTTCCTGACGGCTCTAACACTGAGGGTGTAACCTTCAGTATTTGTCCAGTGTTGCTAATATTTGCACGGTTCCTGACGGCTCTAACACTGAGGGTGTAACCTTCAGTATTTGTCCAGTGTTGATATTTGCATGGTTCCTGACGGCTCTAACACTGAGGGAAATGGTCAGTCCCTAAATATGGTATTGAATGGAGAAATGTTTCCACTCATCCCACACTATACAGTATAATCTGAAACTTTTGTTGTGCAACGTTGATGGTTTTGGTGGTTAGAGTGCAGCTGCAGAATTAGGTGTCTGCGAAGGGTTCATTGCATGTGTCATACTTACAAAATGAAGAATTGTCCTGACCTGGCAACTATTCGATAGATCATCGGAGTGTCCTTTTCCTTATTATTGACGTCAGATTAATGTGTATATTGTACTTTACAGGCATTGGGTAAAGAAGTGTCAACTCCACGTGTCCCGCAGCTTGAGAAGAAGGGAGACAACTCAGTAGACAGTGGCGCAACCAACAGCCTCCGAGACCCTGTCCTATATTCTGCTGCAGGTACACCTACAATTTTGCATTACCATGAAAACAAGAAAAGCCCCCAAAATAATGTATCTTTTAAGTGACAAAGAGTAATTTAATTGTCGAAAACGACATGTTGTAGTTGTACTGTTGAAATACTTTGTTTTAAACAAAAATGGGATAGTAGATTGTTTAAAATTGTGTTGTACATATCATGTATGTTTTTATGAAAACGTCACTTTAATAGGAATGAATCTTTCCTTCTTGAAGCAAAACCACATTACAACAGAATTGTGTCTTAAATTTGTTCGCACATCTCCTGTGGATTTGATCATGGTGCAGTATATTGGGAATGGCAAAGTGTGGGAGGAACAGGATTAATTACTCAGGCTTAGGCAGAGTGTCGGAGGAACAGGATTAATTACTCAGGCTTAGGCAAAGTGTGGGAGGAACAGGATTCATTACTCAGGCTTAGGCAAAGTGTGGGAGGAACAGGATTCATTACTCAGGCTTAGGCAAAGTGTGGGAGGAACAGGATTTATTACTCAGGCTTAGGCAAAGTTTGGGAGGAACAGGATTCATTACTCAGGCTAAGGCAAAGTTTGGGAGGAACATGATTCATTACTCAGGCTTAGGCAAAGTGTGGGAGGAACAGGATTAATTACTCAGGCTTAGGCAAAGTGTGGGAGGAACAGGATTAATTACTCAGGCTTAGGCAAAGTGTGGGAGGAACAGGATTCATTACTCAGGCTTAGGCAAAGTGTGGGAGGAACAGGATTAATTACTCAGGCTTAGGCAAAGTGTGGGAGACACAAGATTCATTACTCAGGCTTAGGCAAAGTGTGGGAGGAACAGGATTAATTACTCAGGCTTAGGCAAAGTGTGGGAGGAACAGGATTCATTACTCAGGCTTAGGCAAAGTGTGGGAGGAACATGATTCATTACTCAGGCTTGTTAACAGAATCTTTTGTGGAGATTCTCTGTCTACCTTATACAGACATGATAGATTCTATTTCTCTGTCGACCATACACAGAGTTGATAGATTCTATTTCTCTGTCTACCTTACACAGGAATGATAGATTCTATTTCTCTGTCTACCTTACACAGGAGTGATAGATTCTATTTCTCTGTCTACCTTACACATGAGTGATAGATTCTATGTCTCCGTCTACTTTACACAGAAGTGATAGATTCTATTTCTCTGTCTACATCACACAGAGTTGATAGATTCTATTTCTCTGTCTACCTTACACAAGAATGATAGATTCTATTTATCTGTCTACCTTACACAGGAGTGATAGATTTCATTTCTCTGTCTCCCTTACACATGAGTGATAGATTCTATGTCTCCGTCTACTTTACACAGAAGTGATAGATTCTTTTTCTCTGTCTACATCACACAGAGTGTTAAATTCTATTTCTCTGTCTACATCACACAGAAGTAATAGATTCTATTTCTCTAACGACCCTACACACAAGTGATAGATTCTATTTCTCTGTCTACCTTACACAAAATTGATACATTCTATTTGTCCATCTACGTACCTTACACAAAATTGATACATTCTATTTGTCCATCTACGTACCTTACACAGAAGTTATAGATTCTATTTCTCTGTTGACCATACACACAAGTGATAGATTCTATTTCTCTGTCTACCTTAGGCAGAAGTAATAGATTCCATCTCTCTGTCTACCTTACAGCTCTCTAACTCAAAGTAAGGGATGGAGGGTGGGACAGCTCTCTGACTCAAAGTAAGGAATGGAGGGTGAGACAGCTCTCCTACTCAAAGTAAGGCATGGAGGGTGGGACAGCTCTCTAACTCAAAGTAAGGGATGTAGGGTGGGACAGCTCTCTAACTCAAAGTAAGGGATGGAGGGTGGGACAGCTCTCTAACTCAAAGTAAGGGATGGAGGGTGGGACAGCTCTCTAACTCAAAGTAAGGGATGGAGGGTGGGACAGCTATCTAACTCAAAGTAAGGCATGGAGGGTGGGACAGCTCTCTGACTCAAAGTAAGGGATGGAGGGTGGGACAGCTCTCTGACTCAAAGTAAGGGATGGAGGGTGGGACAGCTCTCTGACTCAAAGTAAGGGATGGAGGGTGGGACAGCTCTCTGACTCAAAGTAAGGGATGGAGGGTGGGACAGCTCTCTGACTCAAAGTAAGGGATGGAGGGTGGGACAGCTCTCTGACTCAAAGTAAGGGATGGAGGGTGGGACAGCTCTCTGACTCAAAGTAAGGGATGGAGGGTGGGACAGCTCTCTGACTCAAAGTAAGGGATGGAGGGTGGGACAGCTCTCTGACTCAAAGTAAGGGATGGAGGGTGGGACAGCTCTCTGACTCAAAGTAAGGGATGGAGGGTGGGACAGCTCTCTGACTCAAAGTAAGGGATGGAGGGTGGGACAGCTCTCTGACTCAAAGTAAGGGATGGAGGGTGGGACAGCTCTCTGACTCAAAGTAAGGGATGGAGGGTGGGACAGCTCTCTGACTCAAAGTAAGGGATGGAGGGTGGGACAGCTCTCTGACTCAAAGTAAGGGATGGAGGGTGGGACAGCTCTCTGACTCAAAGTAAGGGATGGAGGGTGGGACAGCTCTCTGACTCAAAGTAAGGGATGGAGGGTGGGACAGCTCTCTGACTCAAAGTAAGGGATGGAGGGTGGGACAGCTCTCTGACTCAAAGTAAGGGATGGAGGGTGGGACAGCTCTCTGACTCCAAGTAAGGGATGGAGGGTGGGACAGCTCTCTGACTCCAAGTAAGGGATGGAGGGTGGGACAGCTCTCTAACTCAAAGTAAGGGATGGAGGATGGGACAGCTCTCTGACTCAAAGTAAGGGATGGAGGGTGGGACAGCTCTCTGACTCAAAGTAAGGGATGGAGGATGGGACAGCTCTCTGACTCAAAGTAAGGGATGGAGGGTGAGACAGCTCTCTGACTCAAAGTAATGGATGGAGGATGGGACAGCTCTCTGACTCAAGGTAAGGGATGTAGTGTGGGACAACTCTTTGACTCAAAGTAAGGGACGGAGGGTGGGACAGCTCTCTGACTAAAAGTAAGGGATGGAGGGTGGGACACCTCTCTGACTCAAAGTAAGGCATGGAGGGGGGGACAGCTCTCTGACTCAAAGGTAGGGACGGCAGGTGGGAGGGCTCTCTGACTCAAAGTAAAGGATGGAGGGGGGGACAGCTCTTTGACTCAAGGTAAGGGATGTAGTGTGGGACAACTCTTTGACTCAAAGTAAGGGATGTAGGGTGGGACAGCTCTCTAACTCAAAGTAAGGGATGGAGGGTGGAACAGCTCTCTGATTCAAAGTAAGGCATGGAGGGTGGGACAGCTCTCTGACTCAAAGTAAGGGATGGAGGGTGGGACAGCTCTCTGACTCAAAGTAAAGGATGGAGGGTGGGACAGCTCTTTGACTCAAAGTAAGGGATGTAGTGTGGGACAGCTCTTTGACTCAAAGTAAGGGATGGAGGGTGAGACAGCTCTCTGACTCCAAGTAAGGGATGGAGGATGAGACAGCTATCTAACTCAAAGTAAGGGATGGAGGGTGAGACAGCTCTCTGACTCAAAGTAAGGGATGGAGGGTGAGACAGCTCTCTGACTCCAAGTAAGGGATGGAGGGTGAGACAGCGATCTTACAGAGCAATAAAATATCAGTTGATGGCTTTTCTGTTGAAATGCATTAGATATGGGCGGGCTTTTTTCCAGGCATGGGTTAATTGCTGAAAAAAATATGGTTATTAAAAAAGATCTGCTCTTGACTACCAGATTTAAGATGGAGGTTAGACATACCTAGCTGATTTGTTAGATAGGTTAGATATTCAGAGATACAGATATATATATATACACTGTAGATAGCTACTATCTGTTCTCAACAGGAGTGAGATACCAGGCCCTTTATCCTTACACTGCCAACTTCAAGTCAGAGATCAGTCTACAGGAAGGGGAGATAATCTGGGGAATTGAGAAGGACAAGAATGGCTGGATGAAGGGCCAGCGTGAACGTACAGGAGAGACGGGATGGTTCCCAGCTGTTTATGTGCAGGAATTAAGTGTAAGTAGCAGAAAATTGTTTAAAGTAGTACTATTTAAAAATTGAGATTTTCTCGATTCTATTGTTTACAAAATTAGTGTAATATATGTATGTGTGAATTTGAACATGTTTATATACTAGCATTTCAACAGCACCACTAATGCAGAAATCCACACCACAAAAAAAAAAAAAAAGTTTTCCTCTAAATACTTCATTGTTACAATAAGACTTATGTTAATGTATCTGTGTTCTACATTTCGGTACATACTTTGAATAGGTAAGGGTTGTTCTAAATCAATTGTATGTCAGGATGGGAGACATGTTTTAGAGGCGCGAGCGCTTTACCTCCAATCAGTTGTAGAGGATTTTTTGTAAGGAAACCTCATGTTTTTATACAGTTTGAAGAAATAACTATCAAACATCAGATAAACATGATTTATTAAACCAACCACCAATGTTTGGGAACCAAATTATGTGGAAATCATGAATAACTGTTGAATATTTACAATAAGAATGACCTATAAACTCAGGTTTAGTGGTTAGATTGTAGGAACTATGTTGTGTTACCTTGGTCTAATGAATTAGTCAGAAGTAATTAAGAAATGTCAAATTTAAAGTAACACATAATATTTCTAACCGAACATGTATTGAAAAATTCTTATCATTTTGACATTGCATTAAGTTTGTATTTATAAATATTTTGTTCATCATACTGGTTTTCCATATCTGTCTGTCCAGATCAATTTCTCTCTGTGTGTAGTATTTAGTATCATCAGTTTTACCAAATGTTTTCATTCCTTAGAGTGAAGTCTTTCCCGAAAATTTACTCTGTTTTTCTGTGCTCTTGACTCAATATTACAGAAAGTTTCTACGTTTTAGGGAGCTGCTTCCCCAGTTACAGGTATTGTGGAGGACACACAGGTGTACACGCAGCTTTTGGCCAACAACAGCAAGGACCAGGAGGTCATCTGTATCGGTCAGTATAGTCGGTCGACTGTTACAATATCTCTGTTGGTCAGTATAACCAGTCGACAAAATTACCTGAAAGGACACTGCTTTATTACTTTCATTCTTTCATATCAAATTTGAACTTTCCATGCTGTAGAAATTCTTACTTTGACTAAAATATGTTAGCACTCTATGACATAGATATTTCAGCAACATTGCTAACACTAAAGTCACCAAACTACAACGTTTAAAGAGCCAAAAAATGTAAATACATGTTGCTATTATTTTTGATGGTGCTACAATATTCTATGCAGAAAACCATCTGTACAGATTTGGTGTGTACATTTTAGGTACTGTAAATATGCTTTTGTCTGTACTCATCAATGTTTATAATGGAGATATAGATGATGCTACTGGAATTTTGTAAGAACTTATCGATATAATTAACATGCATAGAAGATATAAATTTGTGAATGAGTATTATTGCAAAAAATGTAAAAATGAAAATAAAATTTAATAGATTACAAATCTGCTGTAGGCTTGGAAACATGACATAAATTTAATTTCTGTGCTTGATTTGTAAGAAATTACTGCATTAACGTATAATCGGATAGTAAATAATGTCTAGCTTTTCTGTCCACTCCTGGTTTCGATTTACCAGCTATGAGTAAAGTCAGTGAACACCTTTAACGACAAGATTTCTATTTCAGAACATCTCGCAGTGTGTCCATTTGCAGCGGAGAATGACCAGGATCTGTCGTTTGACATAGGCGACACAATTTTAGTGTTTGACACGCTTGAGAATGGATGGTGGCTTGGTTGTCATGGAGATGATGTGGGCTGGTTTCCTGGAGTTTATGTACAGGTACGACTTGTCTCCTTGATGGATTTGGTCCCGACAGTGTTTGTCTTAAAGTTCACGTCGTTAATTACGACACATGCTTACAGAGGGGATCACAGCAAATGTAATGTTTCGGGTCAATAAGACAAGAGAATGTAATGTTCCGGGTCAATAAGACAAGAGAATGTAATGTTTCGGGTCAATAAGACAAGCGTCACTGATCCAGAATATTTACTTTGCTTTTAAAAGCATGAGCAGCTTTATAGAAAGTTAATGCAAATATGGATGTATGTTTTATTATGATGAAATTGGTAATAAACCCAAGTTTATAGTAATCGGAGTTTATAGTAATCGGAAAATTCATCTTAACCCATTCACCCCTGAAATTTAATAATGAACTATTCCAACCTTTGAAGTGGAAGAGTTCAAATGTGTCTTCAGGGGTATATGGGTTAAAGTCTCAAAAAAATAAAAATGATATCATTTATAAAGTTTAAAACTGGGAAAAATTCAGGAATCTTATAAGTCTTTGAATGCTCTGCATGGATATTGTCTGGCTGTAAGACCATCGGGGACCTGGGGGTCTGGTGTAGTTGTTGTGATGTGTTACAGATCCCAGACCTTGGGGTAGTTGTTGTGATGTGTTACAGATCCCGGACCTTGGTGTAGTTGTTGTGATGTGGTACAGATCCCAGTCCTTGGTGTAGTTGTTGGGATGTGTTACAGATCCCAGACCTTGGTGTAGTTGTTTAGATGTGTTACAGATCTCAGACCTTGGTGGAGTTGTTGTGATGTGTTACAGATCTCAGACCTTGGTGGAGTTGTTGTGATGTGTTACAGATCTCAGACCTTGGTGTAGTTGTTGTGATGTGTTACAGATGACCATCGGGGACCTGGGGGTCTGGTGTAGTTGTTGTGATGTGTTACAGGTCCCAGACCTTGGTGTAGTTGTTGTGAGATATTGTCTGGCTGTAAGACCATCGGGGACCTGGGGGTCTGGTGTAGTTGTTGTGATGTGTTACAGTTCCCAGTCGTTGGTGTAGTTGTTGTGATGTGTTACAAATCCCAGGCCTTGGTGTAGTTGTTGTGATGTGTTTCAGATCCCAGTCGTTGGTGTAGTTGTTGTTATGTGTTACAGATCCCAGTCCTTGGTGTGGTTGTTGTGATGTGTTACAGATCCCAGACCTTGGAGTAGTTGTTGTGATGTGTTACAGATCCAAGACCTTTGTGTAGTTGTTGTGATGTGTTTCAGATCCCAGTCGTTGGTGTAGTTGTTGTTATGTGTTACAGATCCCAGTCCTTGGTGGAGTTGATGTGATGTGTTACAGATCCCAGACCTTGGGGTAGTTGTTGTGATGTGTGACAGATCCCAGACCTTGGTGTAGTTGTTTAGATGTGTTACAGATCTCAGACCTTGGTGTAGTTGTTGTAATGTGTTACAGATCCCAGTCCTTGGTGTTGTTGTTGTGATGTGTTACAGATCCCAGTCCTTAGTTTAGTTGTTGTGATGTGTTACAGATCCCGGACCTTGGTGTAGTTGTTGTGATGTGGTACAGATCCCAGTCCTTGGTGTAGTTGTTGTGATCTGTTCCAAATCCCAGTCGTTGGTGTAGTTGTTGTGATGTGTTACAGTTCCCAGTCGTTGGTGTAGTTGTTGTGATGTGTTACATATCCCAGTCCTTGGTGTAGTTGTCGTGATGTGTTACAGATCCCAGTCGTTGGTGTAGTTGTTGTTATGTGTTACAGATCTCAGACCTTGGTGTAGTTGTTGTGATGTGATACAGATCCCAGACCTTGGTGTAGTTGTTGTAATGTGTTACAGATCCCAGACCTTGGTGTAGTTGTTTAGATGTGTTACAGATCTCAGACCTTGGTGTAGTTGTTGTGATGTGTGACAGATCCCAGACCTTGGTGTAGTTGTTGAGATTTGTTTCAGATTCCAGTCCTTGGTGTAGTTGTTGTGATGTGTTGCAGATCCCAGTCCTTGGTGTAGTTGTTGTTATGTGTTACAGATCTCAGACCTTGGTGGAGTTGTTGTGATGTGTTACAGATCTCAGACCTTGGTGTAGTTGTTGTAATGTGTTACAGATCCCAGTCGTTGGTGTAGTTGTTGTTATGTGTTACAGATCCCAGTCCTTGGTGTTGTTGTTGTGATGTGTTACAGATCCCAGGCCTTGGTGTAGTTGTTTTGATGTGTTACAGATCCAAGTCGTTGGTGTAGTTGATGTGATGTGTTACAGATCCCAGGCCTTGGTGTAGTTGTTGTGATGTGTTACATATCCCAGTCCTTGGTGTAGTTGTTGTGATCTGTTCCAAATCCCAGTCGTTGGTGTAGTTGTTGTGATGTGTTACATATCCCAGTCCTTGGTGTAGTTGTTGTGATCTGTTCCAAATCCCAGTCGTTGGTGTAGTTGTTGTGATGTGTTACAGATCCCAGTCCTTGGTGTAGTTGTATGATGATGTTTAAACTATAGATATGATGAACAATATTAGAGATAACCGCATTCCTGAACTAATTTGCTTGTAAATTCTCCTTCAAATTGTGCAGATAATTAACCCAGACATAATTTCAATTTAAAGAAAATGGCTTGAATATTTCAATGAGATCGAGCATAGATCATGCTAGACCCTTCATTAAAAATAGAATTGCATTGTTCAAAACAAAACATTTAAAGCAAGAAAAGCCCAGCATCAATCATACTGTGTAACTGATTAAAAAAAATCCACCCTTTTCAAATTATACTTTTCCAAACTGTCAAATGAGAAAAAGGATTTTCCTGTTCTTGTCATTGTTGTAACATTCATTTATGAGTTTTACAGATTCATTATCATATATGTTACAAATCACAGACTGGATATTGTTATGTGCCCTGACACTTATGTTTCTGGTTATTTTTATGTGGAATCTTGTTAATCCCGGCCTCAGTAGTCAGGAAATATTTGATTCCTGACTTTGACATCCTCTGTAAAAAAAACCAAAAAACCCCCAGAAATATGGTCCCAAATTAATACTAAAAATGATCAGCTTTTAATATTGAGAACTTTTGTTTTCGAAATTGAATTGTCCAGATTTTCAAGGTTCACAGTGTGTGATAATAGCTCTACTGTCTATTACCTAGTCTTGTGGACTCTTTAGATATTAATCATTCTCTGTTTTGTCACCTCCAAATACTGTTTTATCCAATTTATTTGTTTTTCCCTTCTGAATATGAGTTGAAAAATGTGGTAAATGAAATGTGTTGGTGTGAATATTTCATTACATGATTTACAAAATTTGAGTCCAGAATACAAGCATATTGACAGGAGAATCTGCCCTTATTGTCCCCTGATATGCTGGGTTTGGAATAGATGACATGTTTGATGATCATATTGACAGGAGAATCTGCCCTTATTGTCCCCTGATATGCTGGGTTTGTAATAGATGACATGTTTGATGATCATATTGACAGGAGAATCTGCCCTTATTGTCCCCTGATATGCTGGGGTTGTAATGGATGACATGTTTGATGAGCATATTGACAGGAGAATCTGCCCTTATTGTCCCCTGATATGCTGGGTTTGTATTGGATGACATGTTTGATGAGCATATTGACAGGAGAATCTGCCCTTATTGTCCCCTGATATGCTGGGTTTGTATTGGATGACATGTTTGATGAGCATATTGACAGGAGAATCTGCCCTTATTGTCCCCTGATATGCTGGGTTTGTATTGGATGACATGTTTGATGAGCATATTGACAGGAGAATCTGCCCTTATTGTCCCCTGATATGCTGGGTTTGTATTGGATGACATGTTTGATGAGCATATTGACAGGAGAATCTGCCCTTATTGTCCCCTGATATGCTGGGTTTGTATTGGATGACATGTTTGATGAGCATATTGACAGGAGAATCTGCCCTTATTGTCCCCTGATATGCTGGGTTTGTATTGGATGACATGTTTGATGAGCATATTGACAGGAGAATCTGCCCTTATTGTCCCCTGATATGCTGGGTTTGTATTGGATGACATGTTTGATGAGCATATTGACAGGAGAATCTGCCCTTATTGTCCCCTGATATGCTGGGTTTGTATTGGATGACATGTTTGATGAGCATATTGACAGGAGAATCTGCCCTTATTGTCCCCTGATATGCTGGGTTTGTATTGGATGACATGTTTGATGAGCATATTGACAGGAGAATCTGCCCTTATTGTCCCCTGATATGCTGGGTTTGTATTGGATGACATGTTTGACGAGCATATTGACAAGAGAATCTGCCCTTATTGTCCCCTGATATGCTGGGTTTGTATTGGATGACATGTTTGACGAGCATATTGACAGGAGAATCTGACCTTATTGTCCCCTGATATGCTGGGTTTGTATTGGATGACATGTTTGACGAGCATATTGACAAGAGAATCTGCCCTTATTGTCCCCTGATATGCTGGGTTTGTATTGGATGACATGTTTGACGAGCATATTGACAGGAGAATCTGACCTTATTGTCCCCTGATATGCTGGGTTTGTATTGGATGACATGTTTGATGAGCATATTGACAGGAGAATCTGCCCTTATTGTCCCCTGATATGCTGGGTTTGTATTAGATGGCATGTTTGATGAGCATATTGACAGGAGAATCTGCCCTTATTAGGGCCCTGTATCGAAGATACGGGTGCCCTATAGTAATCACTTTGTCTGTCTGTCTGTCTGTCTGTCTGGCTGTCTGTCTGTCTGTCTGTCTGTCTGTCTGTCCACAAATTTTGTTCCTGGCTGATAACTTTGGTATTTATTGACCGATGTACATGAAACTTGGTCAAGATGTTCAGTTCACAAAAGTACACATTGAGGTAAAAAGTCAAGGTCAATAGTCAAGGTCATAAGGTTCAAAGGTCAAGGTCAAATTTTACATCATTTCACTGATGAACATTTTGTTATGACATTATGGAGCAAAGTTGATCAGAATTAAACAAGGAGTCAACTGACCAAAGGTCAAGGTCATCAGGTCAGGGGTCAAGGTCAAATTTTGTATCTTTTTACTTGTGAACATTTCGCTATGACATTATTAAGCAAAGTCGTTCGGAATTAAACAAAGAGACACACTGAGGTAAAAAGTCGAGGTCAAAGGTCAAGGTCATTAGATTCAAAGGTCAAGGTCAATTTTTGCATCTTTTCACTGATGAACATTTTGTTTTGACATGATGAAGCAAAGTTGATCAGAAATAAACAAGTAGTCAACTGACCAAAGGTCACGGTCATCGGGTCAGGGGTCAAGGTCAAATTTTGTAGGTTTTTACTGGTGAATATTTCACTATGACATTATGAAGCAATGTTGCTCAAAATTAAACAAGGAGTCAATTAACCAAAGGTCAAGGTCACTGGGTCAAAAGTGAAGGTTACATTTTGTTCTTTTTCCCTGATGAACATTTTTTTATGACATTATGAAGCAATGTTGTTCAGAACTTAACACAGAGTCAACTGACCTTAGGTCCAGGTTATGGTGTTCAAAGGGTCAAGGTAAAGTTTTGTATTTTTCACTGATTAACATTTTGTTATGATATTAAGAAGCAAAGTTGGTCGGAATTAAAGAATATGTCAACTGACCAAAGATCAGGGTCACTGGGTTGATGGTCAAGGTCATTTGTGTCCAAAGGTCAAAGCCAAAGTGGATCTCTGACTTTGATCCTGGCTCTTGATGGAGGAGGTATATAAGGTGGAATAAAACAAATCAAAGCTAACAAATGAGTATTGCACTGGTATTTACATTTCTGTTAGCCCAGCAAATATGGAAGTGGAAGGAAACAAGACTAACATCATAGTACATGTAAAATGTAAATTTTCCTTCCTTGCGATTCTTTTTGAAGTCCAAATGTCAAACTTCAAGATCAGGTATATGGGCATATTGCTTCTTGATGATTATGGGGGATATATTGCCACAAGACGTGGCCCTTACTGACCTGTCAGTGTTCTAGTTGTCCCCTGATATGCTGGGCTTGGAATAGATGACATGTTTGATGAGCATATAAATATGGAAGAGGAAGGAAACAAGACTAATGTCAAAGTACATGTAAAATGTAAATTTTCCTTCCTTGCTATTCTTTGTGAAGTCCAAATGTCAAACGTCACGATCAGGTATATGGGCATATTTCTTGTTGATGATTATGGGGGATATATTGCCACAAGACGGGGCCCTTACTGCCCTGTCAGTGTTCTAGTTGTCCCCTGATATGCTGGGGTTGTATTAGCTAACATGATTGATGAGCATATTGACATTAGAATCTGCCCTTATTGATAGTACATGTAAAATGTAAATTTTCCTTCCTTGCAATTCTTTTTGAAGTCCAAATGTCAAACTTCAAGATCAGGTATATGGGCATATTGCTTCTTGATGATTATGGGGGATATATTGCCACAAGACGTGGCCCTTACTGACCTGTCAGTGTTCTAGTTGTCCCCTGATATGCTTGGTTTGTATTGGATGGCATGTTTGACGAGCATATTGAACAGGAGAATCTGCCCTTATTTTCCCCTGATATGCTGGGCTTGGAATAGATGACATGTTTGACGAGCATATTGAACAGGAGAATCTGCCCTCAATGCCCCCCGATATGCTTGGTTTGTATTGGATGTCATGTTTGTTGAGCATATTGACAGGAGAATAGGACCTTATTGTCCCCTTATATGCTGGGTTTGTATTAGATGGCATGTTTGATGAGCATATTGACATTAGAATCTGCCCTTATTGACCCCTGATAAGCTGGGTTTGTATTGGATGACATGTTTGACGAGAATATTGACAAGAGAATCTGCCCTTATTGACCCCTGATATGCTGGGTTTGTATTAGATGACATGTTTGATGAGGATATTGACAGGAGAAACTGCCCTTTTTGTCCCCTGATATTCTGGGGTTGTATTAGATGACATGTTTGATGAGCATATTGACAGGAGAAACTGCCCTTATTGTCCCCTGATATGCTGGGTTTGTAATAGATGACATGTTTGACGAGCATATTGACAGGAGAATCGGACCTTATTGTCCCCTGATATGCTGGGGTTGTATTCGATGACATGCATTAAGTTGTGTTATTTTCACTTTGGTCCACATGATTTGCTCGGGTTGTAATGGATGACATGTTTGACGAGCATATTGACAGGAGAAACTGCCCTTATTGTCCCCTGATACGCTGGGTTTGTAATAGATGACATGTTTGACGAGCATATTGACAAGAGAATCTGCCCTTATTGTCCCCTGATATGCTCGGTTTGTATTGGATGGCATGTTTGACGAGCATATTGACAGGAGAATCTGCCCTTATTTTCCCCTGATATGCTGGGGTTGTATTAGATGACATGTTTGATGAGGATATTGACAGGAGAAACTGCCCTTATTGTCCCCTGATATGATGGGTTTGTATTGGTTGACATGTTTGACGAGCATATTGACAGGAGAAACTGCCCTTATTGTCCCCTGATATGCTGGGCTTGGAATAGATGACATGTTTGACGAGCATATTGACAAGAGAATCTGCCCTTATTGTCCCCTGATATGCTGGGTTTGTATTTGATGACATGTTTGATGAGCATATTGACAGGAGAATCTGCCCTTATTTTCCCCTGATATGCTGGGGTTGTATTAGATGACATGTTTGATGAGCATATTGACAGGAGAATCTGCCCTTATTGTCCCCTGATATGCTGGGGTTGTATTTGATGACATGCATTAAGTTGTGTTATTTTCACTTTGGTCCACAATAAATGTTTGCCTGTTACTCTCCCTTACAGGAAGTCAGACCTAGAAAGGTGACGAAGCATGCAGACTTCTCTGTTGATTGGTCGAAATTTTGCGTTATTGTTTCTGTCCGGTCCAAATTTAACTGTTCTCGTCTCTGTCCCTGACTTGCCATATGCTTAGCGTATTGGTCCTAAATAAGTATCGGAGGATCTGTTTTTGGTATCATGACCATGATTTTATTGCAAATGGGAAACAATACTTTTTGGAAAAAAAATCGATTATTTTGCATTAGGTTCTGCAGTTTGGCATTTTAGATTAATGGTACATGTTCTATGTATTTGGAATCAAATACTTATTTTTATTGAACACATCTTGTATAAGGTACACTGTCATATGCAATTGAAGAACTAGTTATTAATTAAGTATTTGTGTGAAAAATCTTGTAATTTCAAACTACTGACAATGTCTATCTGATAACTTTTACTTTAAATGTATCAAATTGACTTAAACAATTAAAACTAGTTGAAATTAGAAGCCAGATTTTTTTTCAGAATTAGCTTGGGGATAAATAACATATAGAAAACACAAAAGTAAAAATCTTGTCAGAATTTTTCAAGATAAACCTGGGGATAAGAAATATATAGAAAATAAGGAAATAAAAATCTCCCTGAACTTTTTTCAGAGTAAACCTGGGGACAAATACTGTGTAGAAAGTATTGAAAAGTCCCCAGTTATCTGTATTGATGAACCAAATAAAACTTTACAGAAATAGATTGTTTAGGGGAGGTGTGAGAATCAATTTCTTTAGCCTTAATTCAGCTGAACTCTATTTCTTAGACCTTGTTGTTACTGAACAAAGCTATTTTTAGCTGTGACAAATTGAATCATTATTTTTTTTTCTGCTTTTGGCTATCTAGGATTATTGAGAAATAGAAATGAATCTTTGTTCATTCAGAAATTGTATTGTGTCAAACAGCTATATTGATTAGATTCTCTTATACAAAATAGTGTCTGCAAAATTTCTAATTATTCTGCAGATAAATTGAGGAATGTTTCCTTCCAAATCTGGCAATATCACCCCGGGACCTGAGCATGAGACCAGTTTGATGTTGTTGATGTGTTGAATTTGTTGATTTTGTTTTGTGTTTGTTTTGCATTCGAGGTTATTTTTGTTACAGTGGACATTGGGTGTATTGCAGACCCTTTTCTGGGAGAACCAACCAAATTCTAATTTACAAGGCCGTGAAATTCAGGGAAAGGCTATTTTTATTAAGGATGTATGCTGCATTATGTAGAAATTTATCTCCTTTCAAAAGTTCCAAACTAACAAACTTTGTAAAATATCTCGAGTTATTGATGGAAGATACAACAGCATTATAAATAATAAAGGGAGATAACTGCAACACAAATCATAAAGTACAAAACATTTTCTCTCAGCAAATGGTCCAAAAATAAGTGAAAAACACATGAAATAAAAAAAGGAGGTTAAAACATGGTTCGATTTGGCACAACATTAAAAAGTCAGCACTGTTTCTTAGTTCACCAACCAGGTAATACTTCTGGATTCAAATATAAACTCAATCGATGGTGCCTACTTCAGTCACCCTATTAGGTGACCTTGCTTAAGATTTCTACTCCTAGAAGAGGAATCTCTACGTGAGTGTCCACTGTTGGTTACCTATTAAAGGTTTCTTTGTGTGTAGTATCACAGAGTTTTGTACAGTTTTGTACTGTGTACTCAGGCTGTATAACAACTCATTCAGGCAATCAGTTTAGGTGTTTAGGGGCTGTATAACAACTCGTTCAGGCAATCAGTTCAGTTGTTTAGAGGGGTCGTCGGTTGCCTTTACCACACAGCCAGGGTTTGATTCCCTGATCAGATGTGAGAAGGTACGGGGTCACCTGCCCGACCACATGGGTTTTCTCCAGGTACTCTGTCTACCTCCCACATTAAGTCCCACTGCACAGTTTTGTTTGGGCCAACAAGAATGATTAATATCAAAGTTGTATAGGAACACTTCACTATATTGCCCATTGTTTTGTCTGCCACCTTCCTTACCACCAACATAGTTCAGGGTCCTTCTTTACTATAGAACCTGGTTGCCTGGATCTGTGCCAACTGAGTGGTATTTAGTGGCAGTCATTAGTAATATGTGTTGCACCAATCCAAATGTATACATCTGCATGTGACAGTAACACAACAGAAGTAAGACCTACCTTACACTGCTACTAGGACAGTAGCATGTAGCAACACACACACTGAGCTTTGTAATATAAGCACATGCTAGAGATATGTTTCCTGAATGTTACAGATGAGAATCTTTTTCACAAGTGTTAGCCACCGAAAAGTGAGGTCAAAGTAAAATACCAGAGTTCTCCTCCTGGATCAGAGATTATTATTTTGGGAACTAACATTTTTTGTAGCCTTTTAGGAGTCAGATTTATTATAAAGTTGTTAATTTATATACAAAACAAATGGAAATTACTAAGAATTTTATAGCAAATAATTAAAAATAGTTTGTAAATAGATATGTATAAAGAGGGAAGTTGTTTTAGATGAGGGAGATTAGAGAGAGAAAGTCTTCCAAAGTGGTGGATTGTGTCTGTCCCTTGGAGATTAGAGAAAGAAAGTCTTCGAGAGTGGTGGATTTTGTCTGTCCCTGGGAGATTAGAATGAGAAAATCTTCGAGAGTGGTGGATTGTGTCTGTCCCTGGGAGATTAGAGAGAGAAAGTCTTCGAGAGTGGTGGATTGTGTCTGTCCCTGGGAGGTTAGAGACAGAAAGTCTTCGAGAGTGGTGGATTTTGTCTGTCCCTGGGAGAATAGAGAGAGAAAGTCTTCGAGAGTGGTTGATTGTGTCTGTCCCTGGGAGATTAGAGACAGAAAGTCTTTGAGAGTGGTGGATTTTGCCTGTCCCTGGGAGATTAGAGAGAGAAAGTCTTCGAGAGTGGTGGATTTTGTCTGTCCCTGGGAGACTAGAGAGAGAAAATCTTCGAGAGTGGTGGATTGTGTCTGTCCCTGGGAGGTTAGAGACAGAAAGTCTTTGAGAGTGGTGGATTTTGTCTGTCCCTGGGAGATTAGAGAGAGAAAGTCTTCGAGAGGGGTGGGTTTTGTCTGTCCCTGGGAGAATAGAGAGAGAAAGTCTTCGAGAGAGGTGGATTTTGGCTGTCCCTGGGAGATTAGAGAGAGAAAGACTTCGAGAGTGGTGGATTTTGTCTGTCCCTGGGAGATTAGAGAGAGAAAATCTTCGAGAGTGGTGGATTGTGTCTGTCCCTGGGAGATTAGAGACAGAAAGTCTTCGAGAGTGGTGGATTTTGTCTGTCCCTGGGAGAATAGAGAGAGAAAGTCTTCGAGAGTGGTGGATTGTGTCTGTCCCTGGGAGAATAGAGGGAAAGTCTTCGATAGAGGTGGATTTTGTCTGTCCCTGGGAGATTAGAGAGAGAAAGTCTTCGGGAGTGGTGGATTTTGTCTGTCCCTGGGAGAATAGAGAGAGAAAGTCTTCGAGAGTGGTGGATTTTGTCTGTCCCTGGGAGAATAGAGGGAAAGTGTTCGAGAGAGGTGGATTTTGTCTGTCCCTGGGAGATTAGAGAGAGAAAGTCTTCGAGAGTGGTGGATTTTGTCTGTCCCTGGGAGAATAGAGAGAGAAAGTCTTCGAGAGAGGTGGATTTTGGCTGTCCCTGGGAGATAAATTCCTCTGGAGGAGGGAGAAATGGTAAAAAGAATTGGGGAGCTTGCTTCATATCACAAGACCAGAACTAAACGTTTGAAAGACTAATAAGAAAATTAGATACATGCTATATGATAAGTTCAACTTCCGTTATTTAGGAAAGTTTACCAATGAGAGTGATGTCATGCTGCAACATAAATGTATATATCAGGAAAGTAAGGTAGCACCAGATTTGAATAACTTATCCGCCTTCTTTGCTTATGATGAGGGGTGGATATGTACATAACATGCATGTGGGTTGTATTGTATAGCAGAATTCCATTCAACAAGCTATACAATTCCTTCAGTATGTATACGTAATGGAGGATCACATTATGCATACTTGCCAACTCTTACTATTTTTGAGGAAGACTCCTGTTTTTTGGACATGTAATATTTTCAACCTGAACCAGTGAATTGTCTTCAGTACAGTATTCCTATATTCTAAAATCTAATTACCCAGGTATTTTATCCAGAAGAACCACACATTAATACCATTGTAAAAGAGATATTTTCCCCTTGGATGAACAAACACACATTAATGCCATTGTAAAAGAGATATTTTCCCCTTGGATGAACAACCCACACATTAATACCATTGTAAAAAAGATATTTTCCCCTTGGATGAACAACCACACATTAATGCCATTATAGAAGAGATATTTTCCCTTTGGATGAACAACCACACTATTTATTTATGTTTTCAATTTAGTGCACGCAGAATCTCCTCCATGGAAATATCAAAAGGTTGGCAAGTATGTATGTGATGACAAAATAAACTCTATTTCAATCCTAAATTATCCAATGGATTAGGGAAAACATGACACACAATAAATGGATTTGATGATTATTTGATATTTCCAATTACTTTTTAAGAAATTCCTCCTCATTGAAGATAATGCTGAATGTTTGCTCTTCTTTCAGATTGTGACGGATGGTCAGAGTTATGTTGATGAGTATGGAAACACGACAGATTCTTCAGGAAGAATGAATGTGACATCACCCTTACCTGCAACCTCCAACATGAGCACGTCACAGTTGTCTGTGAGATCCGACGACAATATGTCAGTTGCCTCGGATGTATCAGGTCGGGATCGTCCAGGCCGACAAGCCTTGGATATCAGTAGCCCTGGGACTCTGTCCACTTTCTCCGCGGCTAAGTCTGACCGTAGTGCTTCCACACTATCTGTCCAGTCACGGTCAGATGATGACATATCGATGTCTTCCGGCACTATGGACTCCAAAGGCTCTGGAAAGAGGATAAAACCCAAACGAAAGGCACCAAAGCCTCCTGTTGATGCTACTGGAGGAAGTAAACTGCCAACCCCAATCAAACCAACACGGCAGGCACCAGCCCCTACAGGGCAGAACCACTCCACCCCGGAACAACGAGGGATCAGTGATGTCCTGGGTGTAGGCAAACAGGAACCTTGTGTCACCAAGGTTGTAAGTGAATTTCCTAAGGTGGAAATTAGTATAACACAGAACAGCCCTGTGGAAAAACCGAAAAAACCAGCTGTTCCGAAAAGATTTGTGAAACCGAAATTAGTGAAAGTTCCACGTAGGAAATTAGACATGAAAAAAGCGTCGGATCAAAGGACCAATCAGGCAACGCGTTCACCCCCGCCTCCTCGTCCCCCGCCCCCTAAAGTGCTACTTCATTCCCCGTCCAGTGCCGCTAGTACACCAAACATGACAGCTGAGGAAACCACGTCCCTAGAGAACACATCCGCCATGTCTGGGTTCAAACAGCTGGAGGACCAAAGTGGTAGTCTGTACAAAGACATGAATATAACATCAATGTCAGCCAATGAAAGCTTGACCCATGACTGGACAAAAGAGGACAGTGTTCACCTACTCCCAAAACTACAGAGACAAAACGCCTTGTTAAGTGACGAGAAACCCTTTGGTGATGACACGGACGTCATGACCACGATACCAGTTGGGTTGGGCGACCCGGACGTCGTGACCACGATACCAGTCGGGTTGGGCGACATGGATGTAATAGATGGACCGGTGAATTCTAAACACCAAACTTACATCGTTGAGGAGGTGAAGCCCAAGGCTTCCAGGATTCCACAGTTTAATAGACAGAACAGTGGGCAAGCTACACCAAGTCCAGACCGCGTTGTACCACAAAGTTCTGACCCGATGTACAGCCAAATCCCTGACGAACAGTTTAACCCTGATTCCATCACAAATTGTTTGGATTCATACAGGCCACAAACATTGCAGACATTTAGCCCAGCACCAACTCAAAGTTCTGATAAAGGATATACCAATAGCCCTGTGGCCATTCAAAATCCTGTTGAACGATATGACGTAGACCCTACGGCGACTTACAGCCAGATTCATGTGGTACCCGGTAAAACCAATGGCTATGATAGTGTCCCTGTTAGTCCTTTAATCAAGTCTGATGACAATTTCTCACAGAGTCCTACAAACAATAGTAAAGTGGGTGATTCTAGGGACAGGAGTCCTACAAGCAATGCCCGTGACAGTATCGTGTTGGAGGAATCTCCAAATGTTGTTTATTCTCCGAATGTCAAAAGCAATCACGTGAATGAGACTCATGATTTCCCTGATGAAAGTGGTGATGATATGGACAAAAGTTTGGATGCTGATGCGCAAACAAAAATACCAAAAGCTAGACCCCCGGTCGCACCGAAACCAAAAGGAATACCTCAACCTAAGATCCACTATAGACCAGACACAAGTTCTGAGGAGGTCAATACAAGCCCTGACAGGAAAGTAACACAGGAGTCGCCCTCTGTAAAGAGGAGGGAAATAGGTCAAAAATCAAAGTCATCATCTTCTCCATCTAAAGAGGAGAATAAAGGTAGCCCAGAAAAAAGACATGTACAAGAATCCCCAGCATCCCGAAGGAAAGCTGGAGGTCAAAGGTCAGGTACGATGAACTCTCCTGCAAGGGAGGGGAGATCAGGTATTCCTGTCAGTGACTCTCCTACCAGGGAGGTAAAATCTGGCATTCCAGTCAATAGCTCACCAGGAAAGGAGGTGAAGTCGGGAATCCCTGTTAACAATAAATCACCAAAGAAACCAAGGAACAGAAGTAATGAGAGGGCCATACCTGTGCGCCAGAACATTGGGGGAAACAGTGGAGGCAACAAGTCCAAAACTAACTCACAAAATGGAAATACTCAAAACCAGGATTCACCCAAAATCAAACCACAGCGTCCCAATAAACCTCCGGAAACAAACAAGAAATCAAACGGAAAAGCTGATTCTAGTCCGAGCAGGTTGCCCAAGTTGTCCTCTTTCCGATCGCCTAGTCCTCAGGCAAAAGACAATGATGATAAAGTGATCAGTCCACCGAAAAAACGATCTATACCAGTAGCCAAACCTGCCCGACCACCCCCACCTAATTCCCCTCCAGCCAGCCCAGAAATAAAAATCTCCTCAAAGGGAGATAACCAACCATCATCTGGATCATCTTTCTCAAGCTTCGGTAAAATGAATGGAGTAAATGATAAGCAAACGGACTTAAGGTAGGTTTATGAATGTACAAGCTTTTGTTGTTGTTTTAAAGTCTGAACTGAATCATGTATCAATGGCACACAGTTGACAATTAAGTTAGCCACAATCCATAAATATCATTAAAAGACTATGTTATGGTCAGATTAGTTATCAAGCTAGTGGGAAACCCATTAAATCAATGGCTATTAGACTAATATGATGGGAATGATTAATGGCCAAAAAGGAATGAGCTTTGTACCTTTATTTTATAAGCCTAGTAATGGTAGAAGGCTAGCGCTGTTAATGACCATGGAAATTCTATTAAATATTGATGGCCATTATTAAGCCTTCTAAACTAAAATATTTTGTCAGTAATTTCAATTCAAATGCTTGACATATAAGCAGTATATTGAAATTGAAATCAAGAATTCAATAATACAGTGTTTGGAAATGTTAGATAGACAATTGAGAACGAAATCGTAGTCTCTTATATGTATACATATATATATCAAACCTGTAAGCTAGCTCTGAAATGAAATTAATAAAAAGCCTGAAATATATCATTATTTAATTTAATTTGAATAATAATGCCTATTATTGTCATTAAAACAGAATCAGAAAACCCTTATCGTTGTGATGTAATAGCTGTAAAAGGGATTTTCATGGCATTATAATGGGATGCTCCTGATGAATGACAGTCACATATTTCAAACAGGAACTAATCGTATTTTTCAAAGTTAAGCAGTTTTAAGGATTTCTAATAGTTTTTTATACGCCCGTCAAATTTGACAGAAGTATTATGGTATGGGGTTGTCCGTCTGTCCGGCGTAAACTTTTGTTTGTCCGGCAATCTCCTCCTACATTTTTTCGACCGATGTCTTTGAAACTTGGTATACATTATAATCAGGATATGAAATTGTGTCTCTCTTAAAAGAATTTTGATTTGATAAATTTTCCAAAAGTTATTCCCCTTTGGTCATTTCAGTATTTGATTTTTTGTCCGGAGATCTTCTCCTACATTTTTTGAAGGATTTCTTTGAAACTTAGTAGGCTAAATAATCATGATATGTTGTTGTGTCAACTATTTTTGCAAAAGTTATTGCCCTTTGTTTATTTCAGTATTTGATTTTTTTCCGGCATTCTCCTCCTACATTTTTTACAGCATGTTAGCTAACCACTCTTAGAATGATGCAGATCTTTTTTCAATGTAAGAAAGTATATTTATAACACTATATGGCATTCGATGGGTGTATATTGTTCCGCCCTGCAGTACTCTTGTTAATGGTGTAGTGGTTTGATAGTGTAGGAGAGTGCAGCATAAGGTTTATGTGTGAAACATAAGTTTGTATATCTTATGATCATAGTTACAGAACACATACATATTAATGAGAACCGGAAAGAACATAAAATGCTCTTTTTTGCATTTTTTCTATGGTTTGGAATAATCTGCAGTATTTTATGTCAGTATTAGTATATTTTATCAAACTACTGTTTTAGTAACACTTAATCCTCTCTTTTACAGACCTTTGGAGAAAAAGTCTCTGCGTAAAACAATCCGACAGTACAAGGGACAAAACCAGGGGGAACTCTCTTTTGAGGAGGGCAGCTTTATCATGGAAATCACGGAGGTATCAAAACTATGTTATTGACTAAATAGCTCCTAATTTCAAGGCATCACGAGGCGGAAGTTGTATTATAAAGCTTTATTGTCAATATAATAGTTTAATTTGTTTACTCTGTGTATTTTACCTCGGGTCATCATTTTAAATTACTGCTTAGACTCCGATGCATGCCTGGAAACATGCCCTCCCCTTAAAGGGTTGTTTGTTAATCTTCTAGGCCAGATAAAAAGGAAAAAAGTTTGAGTTGAGGATTTGGTCCGTATCACCATGAGTATCAGAAAAAACATTGAACAAGACGTGATTCAGTATTGCCAATTAACTGATTGGGGAATTCAGAATGCCCTACAATACTTTGATATGTTGTTAATGTTTTAAACCTGTGTTGTATTTCAAATGCATAACAACTTTGGACCACATGCAAATGATAATCATGAGATGCTCACTTTGAGAGAATTCAGATTTGTAGCCCAATTGTATACACAATTATATCAAGCTAATGTACATGTGTACATTATTATACAGTTATGGACTTTTGTGCTGGTGAATATGATGTGATATGAACCTGAAAAAGTGATATTGACCGAGACGAAGCCAAGGTCAATATCAATTTTTAGGTTCATATCACATCATATTTACCAGCATAAAAGCCCATAACTGTTTTATTATATGCTTCAACAATAAAAATTTAGTCAGGGTTGAATCAAACAGTTTGGCATCGTAGACATCGGCAAGGTTCTTTTCCTTATAATAAGTATGGGGACACACACTGTGTGGTCGGTGGGGGACACACACTGTGTGGTCGGTAGGGGACACACACTGTGTGGTCGGTAGGGGACACATACTGTGTGGTCGGTAGTGGACACCCACTGTGTGGTCGGTAGGGGACACGCACTGTGTGGTCGGTAGGGGCCACACACTGTGTGGTCTGTGTGGTCGGTGGGGGTCACGGCCTGTGTGGTCGGAGGGGGACACGCACTGTGTGGGCGGTAGGGGACACACAGTGGGTGGTCGGTAGGGGAAACACACTGTGTGGTCGGTGGGGTACACGCGCTGTGTGGTCGGAGGGGGACACGCACTGTGGGGTCGGTAGGGGACACTCACTGTGTGGTCGGTAAGGGACACATACTGTGTGGTCGGTAGTGGACTCCCACTGTGTGGTCGGTAGGGGACACACACTGTGTGGTCGGTGGTCTTTTTCTGTGTTAACAGCATCTTTATCTTCAAGTAGTTTTTGGAAATTTATAGATGTAACGGAGGCAAAGAGTTCGCCAGCAGCCATCCTCTGTTGTCTTCTCACAGATTGTGTTCCGTTCTAACTGAGCATGCCTACGAAAATTTCTGGGGAATTTCCATATATGCTATATTTAGAAATCGATATTCACCGGATAACCAGCTGTCTATATGAGCTTTTGAGGACTGGTCACGTGTATAGAATTCGACCAATGTGATTGTTTGAATTTTTCAAGCATATAGTAAAATAATTTATGGTATATAAGTTGTTTTATTCAGCTTCAACTGCATGGTTTACTTTTGATATCATGAATCATGGAGTATATTGACAAGATTGCTTCCCTTTACAGGACGAAGACAATCCTGGTTGGTTGATCGGGATGTTAGCGGACGGTAGTACAGGCCTGTACCACCAAAGTTTTGTGGAGGAATCACCAGCTGGCAATCAGCAAACTATTGTGTAAAACAAATATCCGCAGTGATAATAAACTTAAAAATATCCACAGCGATAATAAACTTACAAATATTTGCAGTGATAATAAACTAACAAATATCCACAGCAATAATAAACTTACAAATATCCACAGTGATAGTAAACTAACAAATATCCACAGTGATAGTAAACTAACAAATATCCACAGTGATAATAAACTAACAAATATTCACAGTGATAATAAACTAACGGTGATTTCTGCCAAATATTCACAGAGGTAATGTATAAAGTGATGTCTGACAGAGCCACATACAGTCAACAAGGATATATAAAAAGTGACTCAGCGCCGGCCACAACGATATATACCGGAGTATATATAGCATGAAAGTGAAGTCAGGCAAATGTCCAGTTATTATATAAAAAGTGACTCAGCGCCCACAACGATATATACCGGAGTATATATAGCATGAAAGTGAAGTCAGGCAAATGTCCAGTTATTATATAAAAAGTGACTCAGCGCCCACAACGATATATACCGGAGTATATATAGCATGAAAGTGAAGTCAGGCAAATGTCCAGTTATTATATAAAAAGTGACTCAGCGCCCACAACGATATATACCGGAGTATATATAGCATGAAAGTGAAGTCAGGCAAATGTCCAGTTATTATATAAAAAGTGACTCAGCGCCCACAACGATATATACCGGAGTATATATAGCATGAAAGTGAAGTCAGGCAAATGTCCAGTTATTATATAAAAAGTGACTCAGCGCCCACAACGATATATACCGGAGTATATATAGCATGAAAGTGAAGTCAGGCAAATGTCCAGTTATTATATAAAAAGTGACTCAGCGCCCACAACGATATATACCGGAGTATATATAGCATGAAAGTGAAGTCAGGCAAATGTCCAGTTATTATATAAAAAGTGACTCAGCGCCCACAACGATATATACCGGAGTATATATAGCATGAAAGTGAAGTCAGGCAAATGTCCAGTTATTATATAAAAAGTGACTCAGCGCCCACAACGATATATACCGGAGTATATATAGCATGAAAGTGAAGTCAGGCAAATGTCCAGTTATTATATAAAAAGTGACTCAGCGCCCACAACGATATATACCGGAGTATATATAGCATGAAAGTGAAGTCAGGCAAATGTCCAGTTATGATATAAAAAGTGACTCAGTGCCCACAACGATATATACCGGAGTATATATAGCATGAAAGTGAAGTCAGGCAGATGTCCAGTTATTATATAAAAAGTCCGACAATTATCCACTGTGATGGATAAATTCAGCCAAACATCTAGTGTAGCTTAAAATGTGACCAAACATCCCCACGGATAAATCTTTAAAACTTGATTCAGCAATTCAATAAAATAACTTCACGGAGATGGGTCTGACAAATGACTTCACGGAGATGGGTCTGGCAAACGACTTCACGGATATGAGTCTGACAAACGACTTCATGGAGATGGGTCTGACCAACGACTTCACGGAGATGGGTCTGACAAACAACTTCACGAAGATGGGTCTGACAAACGACTTCACGGAGATGGGTCTGACAAATCACTTCACAGAGATGGGTCTGACAAACGACTTCATGGAGATGGGTCTGACCAACGACTTCACGGAGATGGGTCTGACAAATCACTTCAC
Organism: Mizuhopecten yessoensis; assembly: GCF_002113885.1. Taxonomy (NCBI): domain Eukaryota; kingdom Metazoa; phylum Mollusca; class Bivalvia; order Pectinida; family Pectinidae; genus Mizuhopecten; species Mizuhopecten yessoensis. The sequence goes on from NW_018404188.1 coordinate 151,206, forward strand.
GGAGATGGGTCTGGCAAATGACTTCACAGAGATGGGTCTGACAAACGACTTCACGGAGATGGGTCTGACAAACGACTTCACGGAGATGGGTCTGATAAGCGACCTCACGGAGATGTGTCTGACAAACGACTTCACGGAGATGGGTCTGACAAACGACCACGAAGATGGGTCTGACAAACGACTTCATGGAGATGGGTCTGACAAATGATAAACCATTGTGGACATCAATCCTATGATAAAGATGCAAGTGGTTCATGGACATCTGGTCCTAAGCAGTTGTGGCAATCAGACCACTCAAAATTTATACAGAGATTTAGTCCTGGAGATGTTTTCATGAAACAGTGGAGTGGACTTCCCGGGATGTTTGCACGGACAACAGGATATATGTTATAAAACGAAATTCTGATGAGAACAGTTCGGTGACATGGACAGCTTGGATGATAAACTCACAGTGTTCTACATCAGTCCCTATTGTGAAACAGTAGACCTTTCACAGAAGCGTCATTAGACGACATAGGGCTTAACAAATCATGGTAATTTTAATTATTTTGTGTGAGTTTTGTTGGAAGATTTTCAACAATATGTTATTGAAAAAAAATCCACCGGAGGAAGATATGGAATTTCTTCTACAAGATTTTGAACACCCGAGTAACAAGCTAAGGATACGGAATGTCTTGTGATCTGAACTTCCTTCATTGTTGGCCATGTGTCATTTGTAGAAAAACCACAGGCCTCCTGCTTCATCATCTAAAAGATCATCAGCTTAAATTCTACTTTACAGAGGAAGTGAAATCATTCATGTCTTTCATGTTATCTATGTTTGGATCAGCGTGATTAATTGTAGCTGTTTCACAAGTTGTCTTCCTATGCAAACATTTTAATGAAAGATCAACTTAGAAATATCATAAGTGACAGAAATATCATAAGTGACAGAAATATCGTAAGTGACAGAAATATCATAAGTGACAGAAATATCGTAAGTGACAGAAATATCATAAATATCATAAGTGACAGAAATATCATAAGTGACAAAGTGTTGTCATATGATTTCCATATTTAAATTCATCATGTACATGTTTGTCAAAAGAAAATTTCAATAGTTAATCAGCTTTCATGTGTGTTGTCTGCTGATATGTTTTTCAGATTTAGATACTGTAAAGATTTAGTGCACACACGCGTAGAGGCTCAGATCTGTGCTGTATACTGGTAGATCATTTTTAGGTCTTATTTTTTTACCTGCTTTAGTAGATTTTTGTAATTTTTTACATTTCACTCATATTTGAGTCTTCAAAGGATGCTTACAAGTTTATCATACTCACACAGTTTCTTAATCATGGTACACTGGGATAGTTGTTAGAGATTGGTACACTGGGATAGTTGTTTCAGTAAAGCTGTGAGCAGGTTAATGATGTTATATCATACATTGTAAGTTATACTCGTTAACAGGTTGAACAGGGTAAGATATTTAGAGCATAGGCTTGTAAGGGTATTTTTGTAATTCACGTACTACATGCATTTTCTCTAATGATAAACTAGGAAAGCAGCCTAGTTTTAAAAGTTCACGTTTGAATCTGTTGACCATGTGAAGGTATCTGAAAAAACAGTAATCTCATTAAACATGACACTGTACAAAGATATGTGTAGTGTATATATAATAAAGAGTTGAATATTCGTCTCAGAGAAAGGTATCTCTGTTAACATTATTGTCTGTCTCACATTACGTATGTTTTTATAAAATATTACATAAACATGTACAAAATTATTGCTATTGTCAAGATTTGAATTGCTAGTAAATCTTATTTCAGCAATATCTGTTGACTTAAATAATGTTTGTAAAATTATTTCTGAATTCCAATATTTAAAATAGTTTCTAATATAAACCAGGCCAAGGATTACATGGGTGATAAGAGTCCAATGTTAGTTGTCTGTTTTGTTTTAGAGAATGATGACGTGTGAAGAATTCTGAATTTAGAAGTACCCCTATGTGTTGTTCTAGTTAAGAAATACATTTATAATTGTATATCAACCTTGTCAATTTTTATTTCTTTTTGTAAGTATTTGTACAGAATATACAAACAATTTTCAGTAAAATATGTTTGTATATCACACCAAGGGGAAATTTGGGCTTGGTTGCTTCAATCATGATTATATGTTCATTAATTTAACAACGTCTTTATGCAAATTGACAACTTAATGCAAATCTTTCAAAGAATATTTTCTCAAAAACTTACTTAAGTTAATAACGGAAGTGTATATGTATTCAGTATAAGGACTCAAAAAAGCTCAATTGTAGCACGAAACACAAAAAGGTGTTGGTTGATTTGCAGATAAAAAAATAATCAAAACCTGTATTTTTTAAGTTGTGTTATACTACTTGTGAAGGAAGTCTGTGGACATTTGAGCCCTGCAATTTGTTTGTGGTAGATATACATCATATATTTATAAGTTGATGATCATGTAACATTTCTTTGTCAGGGAACAAATATAAGACTTACACAACACTTCACAATGAACACGTTGTATTAAAAACATGTTCTTTTGTGTTGTAGATGTTTTAGAGTTTAACTTTCCATAAATTCAGACAGTTTGACATAAAGGAAATGTTGTATTTTTTGTCTACTTGTTCCTTGCCAAATAAAAAGCCAGATCTGTTCATTTAAAAAAAATCACTATTTTGACTGAATCCTGTTATCTTGTTTTTTGAATTAATGAACTAAACTGTGTACATATGAGTTTGTTACTATGCTAAAGTTCATTCATATAGGTGCTAGAGAATGCATATTAAAGGGGAACAACTCCTGCCCTGATTTTTTTCACAAAATGTTCAAATTTATACCAAAGACCTGTTTACATCCTTATAAGTTTTAAGTTAATAACCTGAATTTTATGAATATTTGCAAGTTAGATTCAAGTTGATCACTCTTTGGTTTTTATTACTACAGTGCCTATTGTTGTATCATTGTGTTACATGTTTACTCTCTAGTGCTGTATTCACCCCCGGTGCTATTGTTATTAAAATAGGAGAACTATATACTTAATACATGTACTTACATTGTAGTTAAAGTTAGTCTGCAGTAGCAAAAAGAGTAATAGAGGCCCTCTGGGCCTTTTGTTTGATATTATTAACACAGTGCCTTACCCAAACATACCTGTTGAATACTCCCAACTTTTCTGTGTGTTTCTATAGCCAAACCTCAAACGATTCATGGCTAATTGATTTAATGTATACGTTATATAGACTTATTGCATCTTCAAAAAGTAGATACTTCAGAATAAATACTTGTATGTTCTTTTATCTATGGGTATCTTGTCAGAAGAATGTTCTACCAGGGATAACTCAACAAAATCAAATAATCATTACCATTATATTAAATTTGGAGTATCTCAGAAATGAGTTCCTTTCCAAACTGAAATGATAAGATTTGTATTTTTAATTTGAAAGCAATGGTAAAACAGACAATTTTATGAAAGATTTGAAAGATTAATTTCAATAAAATGATTCTGCGTTATAGTTCTCTGTCATGAGTGTTTTAGTTCCTGTTTGATGAACAGTGTAATGCTACCATTCCATTCTTAGTCCCTTTCACTTTGTTTCATGTCCTCAACTTATACAAGTTCCAAGCTACTTATTGTGTAGATGAATATTCTAATATAGAGTTTTACTGTACTTTATTTTTTTATATTATAATTGTCATACAAATGTTTCAAATTTTATTTTGTAAATTTTGAATATAGTGCTATCTCCAATCTAGTCACTCATTTAAAAAAAGACATAATTAAACAAATTTTATTTTGGCTATCTTCTTAAGTTTAGGTAATGCATTTTATTTTGTTTCCATGTTCTTGTTTCCCATAAATGATTTCTGCAATAGCATTCCCATTCTATCTAATCCGTACCCAAACAAGTAAGTGTGAACACTATTTTATATTGAAACAATGAGACGTCAAGTTATTACCATGGTAATCCAAATATTAGAAAATTCTTCAGTTCCTTATCAGATTTGAGAGCTTTGATGTTTTATGGTTAAATCATGGTTAGTTATAACTAATCTTTACAACTAAAATAACTTGTTTGTTTGAGAAGTTCTTCCAAGTAGTTGGGTTATCAAGCAGACGATAATACAAATCTAATATAAGATGGTTATATAAAGCCACCAGTATCACCAATAATCATGAAAAAATAACACATTTGATTGGATCAAAGACCGTAGAAAGGGTTGACAATACAACTTTGTCGTTATAATTAACATGTATGTTTAGATGTAGCGTGATCATAGATGTAGCGTGATCATGTTTAGATGTAGCGTGATCAATGTTTAGATGTAGCGTGATCATGTTTAGATGTAGCGTGATCATGTTTAGATGTAGCGTGATCATATTTAGATGTAACGTGATCATGTTTAGATGTAGCGTGATCATGTTTAGATGTAGCGTGATCATGTTTAACCGTGTGTGGGTAGTCACTATATCTCCACCATATTTTACAAGGAGCTCCAAAATGATGTGAAGAGGGACTTGTTATAATAATACAAATATAACAGGATTTAAAACGAAAACACAAGTGCCAAATATTGTTAATTTGTAGAAATAGATTAGGAAAACAAAACGTATAAATAATTTTTAGAGTTTTAACTTCATGATATTTTGTGTACATGAGTTTGCTACAATTTGCCGTATTATCAATATTATTTGGTAAATATCTCCCAGCTGTTAATATATATACAATTGAATATATTTATTTAATTTTTCTTTATTTTGATTGGCCTTTCAATTTGCAATAATTTGTAATATTACTTTTTCATTTACTTTTAACGATTCATTTACTTCGTGCTGTATATTCTAGGAATCATGTCACAACTGATATATTTAGTAAAATCTGCTAACTTTGTGTACCATGAAATGGCTTTAATGTATAAATGTGCAAGCTTTAAATGTATGTTCAGATGTTTTGATTCTAAGCATTATTGCTAAACGTTAATTTAATAAAGTTTTATCCTTTTTGAATTGATAAAAATGTACTGGTTGTTGCCTTTTCTGTAGAAGAAATTTATTTCATTGATGTTGCATGTAGTTAAAATAGCATCAAACATGAAATGACGTTTGATCCAGAGTTTCAATAACTGTATTTTTCAGGGATTTTCTTAATGATTTTATGCATTTCATGTGTGCATAATTATTCTCGTTTCCATAGAAGCCAAACACACTTTTGAAAGTTAAGAAACGGTGAAAGTGTTATGTTTATACAGTAAAACCTGGCTATACGACTTGCCACCTTGCTTTGGACCACCACATCCTAAGGTCCCGTGTTCCTATAAAGTCAACCATCATCAGATGGTGGGCTGTTCACTTTATCCTTCGTCCCTGATCTGTCAACCATCATCAGATGGTGGGCTGTTCAATTCATCCCTCGTCCCTGACCTGTCAACCATCATCAGATGGTGGGCTGTTCACTTGATCCTTCGTCCCTGATCTGTCAACCATCATCAGATGGTGGGCTATCAACTTCATCCTTCGTCCCTGATCTGTCAACCATCTTCTGATGATGGGCTATCCACTTCATCCTTCGTCCCTGATCTGTCATCCATCATTAGATGGTGGGCTATTCACTTCATCCTTCGTCCCTGATCTGTCAACCATCATCAGATGGTGGGCTATTCACTTCATCCTTCGTCCCTGATCTGTCAACCATCATCAGATGATGGGCTATCCACTTCATCCTTCGTCCCTGATCTGTCATCCATCATCAGATGGTGGGCTGTTCACTTCATCCTTCGTCCCTGATCTGTCATCCATCATTAGATGGTGGGCTATTCACTTCATCCTTCGCCCCTGATCTGTCAACCATCATCAGATGGTGGGCTGTTCAATTCATCCTTCGCCCCTGATCTGTCAACCATCATCAGATGGTGGGCTGTTCACTTCATCCTTCGTCCCTGATCTGTCAACCATCATCAGATGGTGGGCTGTTCAATTCATCCTTCGTCCCTGATCTGTCAACCATCATCAGATGGTGGGCTGTTCACTTCATCCTTCGTCCCTGATCTGTCAACCATCATCAGATGGTGGGCTGTTCACTTCATCCTTCGTCCCTGATCTGTCAACCATCATCAGATGGTGGGCTGTTCACTTCATCCTTCGTCCCTGATCTGTCAACCATCATCAGATGGTGGGCTATTCACTTCATCCTTCGTCCCTGATCTGTCAACCATCATCAGATGGTGGGCTATTCACTTCATCCTTCATCCCTGACCTGTCATACATCATTAGATGGTGGGCTGTTCAATTCATCCTTCGCCCCTGATCTGTCATGCATCATCAGATAGTGGGCTGTTCAATTCATCCTTCGTCCCTGATCTGTCAACCATCATAAGATGGTGGGCTGTTCAATTTATCCTTCGCCCCTGATCTGTCAACCATCATCAGATGGTCGGCTGTTCAATTCATCCTTCGCCCCTGACCTGTCAACCATCATCAGATGGTGGACTGTTCACTTGATCCTTCGCCCCAGGTCTGTCAACCATCATCAGATGGTGGGCTGTTCAATTCATCCTTCGCCCCTGGTCTGTCATCCATCATCTATCCGTCGGTTCGTCCTTGAAAAAATGTTTTAACATTTTTAGCTCACCTGGTCCGAAGGACCATGGTGAGCTTATGCCATACCGCAGCGTCCGTTGTTCGTCCGTCCGTCCGTCCGTCCGTCCGTCTGTCAACTTTTCCTTTAAAACGCTACTAGTCATCGGCAACTGAGCAGAATTTGACCAAATTAGGTCAAAAGTATCCTTAGGGGAAGGGGATTTTGTATAAATGGTGGGTCTGGCCCCCCTGGGGGCTGAGGGGCGGGACCCAATAGGGGAAATATAGCAAATTCTTTAAAATCCTTCTTCTTCTGTAGGAATGAAAGGATTTGTTCCATATTTGGTCTGAAGCATCCTTGGGTGAAGGGGAACCAATTTTGTATAAATCGTGGGTGTGGCCCCCAGGGGCCTGAGGGGTGGGGCCCAATAGGGGAAACATAGCAAATTCTTTAAAATCCTTCTACTTCTGTAGGAATGAAAGGATTTGTTTCATATTTGGTCTGAAGCATCCTTGGGTGAAGTGGAACCAATTTTGTATAAACTGTGGGTGTGGCCCCCCTTGGACCTGAGGGGCGGGGCCCAATACGAGAAATATAAGTAAAACCTTTATAATCCTTCTTCTACCATATGGATTAAGGGTATTATCCTAATTTAGTCTGGAGCATCCTTAGTCAAAAGGGACTCAATTTTGTATAAGCGGTGTGTCTGACCCCTCTGGAGGCAGAGAGGCGGGGCCCAATAAGGGAAATAGAGGTAAAACCTTTAAAATCCATCTTCGACCATCGGGATTATGGGATTTTATCCTTATTTAGTCTGGAGCATCCTTGGGTCAAAGGGACTCAATTTTGTATAATTGGTGTGTATGACCCCCTAGGTTGCATATAGGGGTGGGGCTCTGTTTGAAGTTCTAGCTATATCTCAAGTACTGGATGGATCTTTCTGAAATTTCATATGTACTTACATTACCTACTTCATACCAATTATTTTAAACATATTCAGGTGAGCGATACAGGCCCTCTGGGCCTCTTGTTCTCAGATGCAGGAATATTTCTCAAATTTCACATTTAGGGTCTCCATATTCCCTTATTGGGCATATTGAATTTTAGGACTGAGTAGAAAACCAAAAAGGCAGACAAACGGCCAGTTTAAATAGTGAAAGTTTAAAGTTTGTTAGCGCTTTGTCTCGGAAAGACCTGGAGAAATCTCTCTCAAAGTTCACATGTAGGTTTCCAATGTTACTGGTTGTGCAAATAATCTTTGGACTGATCGGAAACATATCCAATATGTTCCCCCTTGGTCTGTAGTTGTGTATGTTCAATTTTTAGACTGATTGGAAAACAAGATGGCCACCAGACAGTAAGGAGGTGAATTTTGGCAGTTCAAGGTTGTTATCGCTATTTCTCAAGAAGTACTTCACAGATCTCTTTCATGCTGATTTTCGCTGGTCTTAGTTGTGCATGACTCATTTGGGGCTGATCAGAAATAAACAAGATGGCAACGAGGCAACTCTCTTTGATTTCGACAGTTCAAGTTATTAACAGATACTTTCCAAGAAGTATTCGACAGATAGAGGTTTTTCTCTTTCTCAGATTGCACATGTAAGATCCCCTTTGTCTGTTGCTGTGTACAATTCAAGTTTATTATCGCTATTTCTTAAAAAAATGTACCTGATAGGTCTTTCTCATATTTCAAATGTAAGTTTCTCTTGTTATACAACAAGTACTATGCTAGCAGAAGATGCATTCACTGTTTACATGGAGCAATGCGGGAGGTAAGAGAAAAAATCAATCTTGCATGAATTCTTACGATGGTAGGTGCCAAAACCCTTTTTGGATCTCCTGTTTTTTTAATTCCTTTATGTCTCCCTCGATACATAGCCTAGCCTTGTTAGACTACAAACGTTGTATTGATCTGTTACGAACATGTGTGTATGACGATAAGCGTATGTGATTGGAATTAGCAAACTTCAAGAATGGTCTTTGTTTCAGTTCAGATCATGTTGGCCAATCTTTTCCCTTTCTTAACCATCGACTAAATTTGTTTCGCATTGCTCCCATCATATGCGTCCGGTGCGGATTATTTTTGTCTATCTCTGAATGATTTTCGCCTTTGACACCTCTTCCTGCACAGCTGGTTCGAAGCTGTTTCGGCGGCTTGCATTCAATCAAATGTTACAAGCAATCTCGCATCCTTTAAGTCATTGTAAAATAGCCGCATTACTCTCAAAAACGTCTACACGCTGCTACCACTTACAGGTACCATGTCCTCTAGACTTAACAGGCGACTCTGTACTCACTGGTGGTTTTTTTATTTTTATCTTTTCCGTTCCATTAGCCCTTTCTATATGTTCTTCTATGTGGATCGCGACCTGTGTTAATGCGCAATGTCTGTTCTGGTTCCGTAACTGGCTCTTCAGGATTTACCTCTGGTGTAAGGCTTCTTGCATTTCCCTGCCGTTTACCGTTATTTCAAGCCATTTTAACATTTTATCAGCACTGTCAGGTTGATAAAGAGGTTGGTTCAGATAGCGTGCAGGTCTTGTCCTTGGTGCTTGAATTGATAAAGAGGTTGGTTTAGATAGCGTGCAGGTCTTATCCTTGATGCCTGATTTGATAAAGAGGTTGGTTCAGATAGCGTGCAAGTCTTGTTCTTGTGCCTGAATTGATTAAGAGGTTGTTTCAGATAGCGTGCAGGGCTTGTTCTAGGTGCCTGAATTGATAACGAGGTTGTTTCAGATAGCGTGCAGGTCTTGTTCTTGGAGCCTGAATTGATAAAGAGGCTGGTTCAGATAGCGTGCAAGTCTTGTTCTTGTGCCTGAATTGATAACGAGGTTGTTTCAGATAGCGTGCAGGTCTTGTTCTTGGAGCCTGAATTGATAAAGAAGTTGGTTCAGATAGCGTGCAAGTCTTGTTCTTGTGCCTGAATTGATAAAGAAGTTGGTTCAGATAGCGTGCATATCTTGTCCTTGATGCCTGATTTGATAAAGCGGTTGGTTCAGATAGCGTGCAGGGCTTGTCCTTGATGCCTGATTTGATAAAGAGGTTGGTTTAGATAGCGTGCAGGTCTTATCCTTGGTGCCTGAATTGATATAGAGGTTGGTTCAGATAGCGGGCAGTTCTTGTCGTTGTTGCGTGATTTGATGAAGAGGTTGGTTCAGATAGCGGGCAGTTCTTGTCGTTGTTGCGTGATTTGATGAAGAGGTTGGTTCAGATAGCGGGCAGTTCTTGTCGTTGTTGCGTGATTTGATGAAGAGGTTGGTTCAGATAGCGTGCAAGTCTTGTTCTTGTGCCTGAATTGGTAGGGAGGTTGTTTCAGATAGCGTGCAGGGCTTGTCCTTGATGCCTGATTTGATAAAGCGGTTGGTTCCGATAGCGCGCAGGTCTTGTTCTTGGGGCCTGAATTGATAAAGAAGTTGGTTCAGATAGCGTGCATATCTTGTCCTTGATGCCTTATTTGATAAAGAGGTTCGTTCAGATAGCGTGCAGGTCTTGTTCTTGTGCCTGAATTGATTAAGAGGTTGTTTCAGATAGCGTGCAGGGCTTGTTCTAGGTGCCTGAATTGATAACGAGGTTGTTTCAGATAGCGTGCAGGTCTTGGTCTTGGTGCCTGAATTGATAACGAGGTTGTTTCAGATAGCGTGCAGGTCTTATCCTTGATGCCTGATTTGATAAAGCGGTTGGTTCAGATAGCGGGCAGTTCTTGTCGTTGTTGCGTGATTTGATGAAGAGGTTGGTTCAGATAGCGTGCAGGTCTTATCCTTGGTGCCTGAATTGATAAAGAGGTTGGTTCAGATAGCGTGCAGGTCTTGTTCTTGTGCCTGAATTGATAAAGAGGTTGTTTCAGATAGCGTGCAGGCCCTTGATGCCTGAATCATAAGCACGTCGTTGGTCGAACTTAGCAGTGCACTTGAAATGTCCATTCCATGTACAGCTATCGCCTAAGCATCGTTCAAGCTTCACCATCTTTGGTTTGGATGAACTCCATTAACGTGCCTACAATGCATTCTGACGTAGTCTTACGTTTCTTTCTTTAATGCTAATTCAAATTAATGGACCAGGGAATTCGTACAACGCACTTTCAGCAGGAATTCAGATATTGAAACGTCCGTCTAAAATGAAACCTTCTATTTTACTCGTCTTAGTCTATCCTTTTCTTCTTACTCAAACTTTTCTTAGTAAGCAAAGTGGTGTTGATCCCCCTTTAATGATCATTTTTATTACGATAGAAATGATAACACGGAGCAATGCCTACCAAAATCTAGTAAACTCTTTAATAAACGCATGATATACGTATTAATAATGTTGTATGGGAACACAGGTGCTGTTTCCTTCCCGTGTGTATCCAGCATTGCACGTGCATGTGGGCACGCCCTCCTTAAGGGCACACAATGCGTTCGTTCCACATTCTATATTAATTTGCACACCCCTCATCACTGGCTTGCCGTAGACCAGTCGACATTCTGTTACCTCTGCGCAATCTTCTGTCACATATTGCTCTCCAACCTGCAAAACACGTATAAATCTTTCATTAAAATTTGCTGTTAAATTCGCATACCACTTTATTAAAAAAACATTTGCTGAATACTTCAGAAAACCACATTGACCTAATGTGGAGTCGTTTTCAGGAAAATGTCTCTTAAAAGATCTACATATTTGTACATTGTACACAAACCGGAATTTTACAATTAGCGTAAGAATGCTACAAAGCTGAAATGTAACAATAAATCTTCATAATGAGAAAATAATTGAATACATTTATAGATGATCGATCTATATATATCACTTGATTACCATGCTTTGTAATGAATATACCCATGTATTACCTCTCGCATTAACACTAATGGTAGTAGATATTCCTTAAATAAAGTGTGACGTCACATTGACGACTTTGCATTTTAAACATCACTTAAAGTAGTGTATAAGTTTACCGGGACATAGGGTAGGTCCCCGCACTGACAGCCACACTCCTCTTTCTTCACGCACTTGTCGCCACTCTCGAGCAGGCCCGGCAAGCATTCACATCCGTCCGTAGTGGGTAGGTTACACGAGGGGTTAGGGTTGACACACGATGCTGGACAGCCACTCACGGACGGGTTATATCGCATGTTGATTGGGCATCGCAGGGCTACGACAGCAACATAGGTCAACCGTGACACAAACGTTATAATGATACATATTGTTAGGTTTAAAGAATAGCTAAAATTATGTTAAAGTAAATCTGATGTTGGAAAATAATATATATATCGTAAAATCGTAAAAACACATTTCAAAGAAATCTCAAAAAACATTTGTGCTTGAAGTAGGTATACATTTCAAGTGACCATAACTTACCTCAAAAGTAACAAGCACGAGTTACTCAACTACCAATGTAATAAACAGTTCACGTTTTGTCTATATAATCTTTTTCTCTAGAAAGGCGTGTACGGACAAATTAAACCTTTTGATATATTCAGGTTTGTTGAAATGCAAATTGGTCGATAAAATTGATAATCAAACAATCAGAAAAAAATATTTTTAACTCCAACATATCATACATACGACATATATCAGTGGTCCGCCACTTCACGTGGAATCCTCTAAGAGAGCACTCTTCATCGAACTCCTCATAGTAGCCACACCCTATAGACTGTACATCCACAGAGCTGTCGCCATAATTAGCGCAGACGTCGAAAATACAGGCCTTAAGCTTGACGTCTGCCAGGATTGGGTTTTGCTTGATACACTGGCGGAATGGACTGTCACTAACGCTGTAGTCCAGTAGACCACATAGCTCTACTGCCTTGGCTGCCTCCACGTGTTCCTCGGAACACTCGGGTGTCTCAACCTCTTCTGTCTTGCATCTACAGACATGTACGTTAAACATATTGTGTTCATTGGACTTAAGGATAAGTTTTATTGGAACTGATTGTTTTAAGTTATTAAAACGACAACAAATACGTTTTGAAATGAAACTGGTAGTAATGTTATAGATTCAGAATGAGATGTACAGAACAAAACATCATCGACATTCCATGGTCTACGCTCACCTTCGTTCTCTGCACACAGTCGATTGGCTTCAGGTACCTTATACATGTCCTTTGAAGATTAGAGGAACAACACACGACTTCAAGGCCATTCAATATTACTGTTGCGCTGCCGCGGGATGTTTTTGATGTACATGAAAGGATCAAACAAGTCTTCTTGCATCATCCACAAGGTGGAGCACATTGAACTTTCGATTTTGTCGTGACATATTTCAGGGTTTTAGAGGACGAAAGTGAGCGCACACTTGAAATTTCGAGGATGAGAACAAAGCGCTAAAGCACGTTATCACTTAAAACAGGTAAAATAAACCTCAACATCAACCCTGGCTTAACGCAAGTTGAACTCCATCTGAACCAAACCACACTGAGGATATAGGATCATACCCATAACGACAAAAACTAGACTTACTCTTCCGCAACACCTCCTTCCGGTTCAGTGTCATCCTCCACTATGTAACTGTGACCAATGATAGCGCCCCGCTTACGTTTCGGGTAGCCTGTTACGTCTTCTCCGTCCCGCTTCCGGTCATCGTCATCCAGGCCGTTACAGTTGCCACAGATACCGGTGAGATGTTGTCCGTAGTCGACTTTTACCTCCACCATGACAGCTGCCTTGCCATTCCACCACACCGTTACCCCGCAACGCGAGGTCACAACTACCCAAATACCGCTCCGATAGATCTGATAGCCATTTTCCATAACGGGTAGATGATGCAGGTAGCTGTTTACCTAATAATAAATTCCATAACTACACATTCGATTGTATTTAACTAAAATCAAGGAGCCATCAATTCATTGCATTGAACATTGTCAATTATATCAAAAATTAAAGTTAATATTTGTCATAAAGAAACAAGATACATGTAAATTATATTTTATTTAATGTGCATTGCTGCTGTATTGTTTGAAAAAACGGGGAAAATATTATCGCTAACATGATAAGCATTTTCTCTCATGCATGTGTATATGACAGTCTTGTCCACAGTAAGTAAGTGGTGTACGAAATCTCTATCCTACATCGAATTCAAGGTGTATGACGTCACAATGGGTCAACAATAACGTGATATCACGAAATGGGGAATACTCCATTGAAGCGGGAATTTCGACGCCTTTTTGTGGTTTCTTGGATAATTCTTGTGAATGGAATGCGAGAAAAATATTCTTTCATGCCTTGGTGTGCGAGATAGGCAAACTTCTTCCTTGGATTTGTTTCCGAATTTATCAAATCCACCGGTTGGACCCAATTTAAAAACCGTTTGGGTGAAATTTCTCTATCCTACACCCCTGGGCATGAAAGAGTCTTATATTACCACAAAGTGGTTCAAACTAGAAACCATCTAAATTGCTATCGTGTGACTTTAGACCACCTAATCACGATCTATTTGATTAACTTGGCCGCCAATCTTACCAACACCTTCTTCCTCCTGAGTAGCCTGATATTAACTTCGTTGATCCTGATGTCCACCAGTCTCGTCCACGACACACGGGTGCTCTTGCCCCGATGTTCGTTTTTGACCTCTATGTTGAAATAGCACCCGCCTATTGTCTTTTTAAGCTTTGTCAATGTGTATTTACATATGCCTTGGAAGTTGAGCGTTTTACCGTCGTAACGGGAGTAGTGCGGATCTCCGGAGGCTGAGCAAACACACTTCCCTGTCAAGGGAAACAAGGTATGATATAGTTGAGCTTCTTTAATCCACTGCATACATGCAATTTACTTTTGGAAAACCAGAGTAACGAACGGTGTATCGGACTGTTACATGAACCACAAATGCTAGAATTTTAATCATTTAATCATAAGCAAAATATCAAAAGATATGCGGAATGTTTAGAGTTTATGTCTAAAGAATACCGTGCTAAAGCATTTCTCTACATGACACTGAAATCTAGTCATGCGTTGGAGCCATTGTCCATTCTCAAAAGTTCCGTAAGAGAATAAATTTTAGTATTCTTGTAAATAAATGTAGTATTTATCCAGATATAACTAAACAAAGACATTAAATAAAGTTTTCCAAATATTTTACATTTTTCTTCTGCTTACTTTTACAGGCCACTTCTCCGTCACCTACGTAGCCACCCCGACAAACACAAAGGTTGTTGATACACTCGGCGTTGTCAGCACACTTGTTCCCCCGACAGTACCCGTCCACTGAAATAGACACATCGCATAATGTCCATCAGGCTGGTGAGAAAATAGAGTATACGGATACAATTGTAAGTATTGAAACAAATTATTTCCATGACATGGTCGTTTTATATATTGCTCGGTTTGGTAAAACTGACACTTCTCACTTTTGATCTGAAACTAATTAGGTAACGCAAGCATGTTAATGTTGCTCCTAAACATTATAATACACCAAAATCAAACAAAATGTTAATAGTTATGAATTTCCATTATTTCTGTCTATTTGCACCAGTGCGTACGTACCTAATATGTCATATGACCGTCACGTGTGACAACATTAAAACGTCCGCGATAAAGCATGCCTAGTTCACTCCGTTACCGATATTTTTCACGAAATTTCATAGGATACACACATTTTAGCATACTTGAGAACTGCCGAAAAGTGGTGATATTCTTTTGCATTTTTGGTAAGAGCTTGTATTCAGCGTAACGTTATGCCCAGTACGGCGCGTATACTTCAATACGGTTACATTCGTATATGTTTTATACATGTTGATAACAGGTTGCTCTCGGGGCGATCTATGGAGCAAGTGTTAATGTTCCTATGTAAAACTTCAATGCTTTAAGCATTGGCAGGCGTCATAGAGAATAATAAAAACATAGAAATCTACTAGACCACGATCAATACGGCAATAAAGTGAAATTAGAAGTTTATTGGTAAACTAATCTTATTTCGAGCGATACCGGCTAAACTATGTCATGTTAAGCATTAATTTATGATATTTAAGATTATCATATCATGTTAAACATAAGACAACGAACACGAGTGTTGATAAATACAAAATACAGTCGACATGTCAGCTGTTACGGATAACCTGCCAACGCTGTAAACAGCGTGACTTCATTAGAATGCATAACTTGCAGCAATGATCTTTTGTATCGATACACAAATGAGATATGGGACACCTTTAACTTCCATTCGGAAATACCTGTAGTAAATTACTTGTTAAAACACTTATACACTGAACTATTTACCAACACTTTCTTCCACCACTATTTTCAGCAGCTGCATATTGAAAAATATTGAAAATTTATGAACAAATTATTACTTATCAAACAATCATAGATGTAATACATGAAACGAAGTATATTAATTTCGTCAATGAATTGTTTCTTACGATCGCAGTAGGTATATCCGTCCCCGAAGTAGCCTGGTCTGCAGACACACTTGAAATTTTCACAGACGGCATATTTAGCACACTCACGGCCTCCGCAGATACCCAGTGCTGCCATCATCATCATCATCAGCAGCAGCAGCAGCAGCAGCAAGCAGGAAATGTTGAACATTAGAGATTAAAATTATCGAAAATTAAAAAAATATAATTGGAACAAAAATTGATAAATGAAGATGTGTTCCTTTGTGAGAGATACTGATATAAACTGATGTAGACTAATCATAACACAAAAACAGCCATGGCCGGTGTTCTCATGTAAGTTGACCTTACAGCTGTGTGGTCCAATGTATTTAATTCACACTGTATCTATTACCCAGTTTTAATGGTAAGCTCGATATTTAAATATATTAGTTATTCCTCTTTGTTATTACTAAATCGTCACAACTCACGTTCACACTTGAGGTAGCCGTTTCCATGATAACCGGTGTGACAGACACATGTTCCGTTTGAACACTGAGCGTGTTCAGTACAAACACCTCCACCACAGAATGCTGGAGAATAAATATAAATGTATATACACACACATTGAATAAAAAACCCTCAAATAATATCTATTTTTAGGTCATCTCTTTAAAGGAAAGGAATACACCGTTAATACTATATAATTTCAAAAGATAGATATATAGCCTTGTTTTCAACTGTAGTTATTTATATATATTTCAGTATTTACGGTATCACGATACCCTGGAATTATAAACATTTTGAATATGTACTGTAGATATTTTATTCTTTCTTGTTCGTAGTAGAAAATCGGTAAAAAGTAAATTATCACATACTACTTTGATCGTCAGCTAAAGATCATACTTTATTCCTTGAATGTTATTTGCCGTACTTACGTTTGCAGGAGTTGTAACCATCCCCGAAATGTCCAGCCTCACATATACATTGGAAATTAATACATTTAGCATGAGTAGCACACTTCTGGCCGTTACAAATACCGTGTGCTGAAATCGAGAATCAACATCCTTTACATCTCAATTATGCAGATTACTTTAGACATTTTTTTATTCTTTTGTAACATATTGCATAATAAATATAAGTTTTGCTATAGGTATATCGAATCGAGCAGAGATTGAGTTGGAGGAGGAGATGTCAATTACGTGTATCTTTTAACAAATTGAAAACGGTCTGTATCATTGCTTATCGTTGAATTGCTGAGTATTTGAATTTAAAGGCCTTTTACTTACGTTCACACTTCCAGAAACCGAATCCATGATAATTTTCCTGGCACTCACAATTACCGTTTTTACATTCTGCAAACGGAACGCATAACCTCCCATTGCATGTTTCTGAAAAAAGGCCCATATACACGCTTATAGTTAGATTGAATAGGAGATACATAACATTAATTCAGTTTTCTTCCTCTACATATTTGATGATTAATGACGGAAGTGTTATACTAATATTTTTAGAGATGCAAACGCAGCATTTTTTTTATATTTGTCATAATTGTTTTATTTTAGTAAATTAATCCAAACATTTTTAAATTGCATATCATTTAGAGATCAGAAGTTATCAACGCCATTTTGCCGTTTGTTGTTTACGAAGAAGCGTGTTAGGAGAGAGGGAAATGGTGATATCAGAAGCAATATTACTCATAAAACAACGCACAAATCATATTAAAATATTGCGAAAATTTTACTGTATGTATCATATTTCTTCAACGTTTCTTTATAGTATAACTTAACTTAACTAAACTTAACTAAACCTTTATATCATTTAACCTTAACTAGACTTAACTAAACCTTTATATTATATAACCTTAACTAGACGTAACTAAATCTTTATATTATATAACCTTAACTAGACTTAACTAAATCTTTATATCATTTAACCTTAACTAGACTTAACTAAACCTTTATAATATATAACCTTAACTAGACTTAACTAAACCTTTATATATTATATAACCTTAACTAGACTTAACTAAATCTTTATATTATATAACCTTAACTAGACTTAACTAAACCTTTATATTAAATAACCTTAACTAGACTTAACTAAACCTTTATATTATATAACCTTAACTAGACGTAACTTAATCTTTATATTATATAACCTTAACTAGACTTAACTAAACCTTTATATTATATAACCTTAACTAGACTTAACTAAATCTTTATATTATATAACCTTAACTAGACTTAACTAAACCTTTATATTATATAACCTTAACTAGACTTAACTAAATCTTTATATTATATAACCTTAACTAGACTTAACTAAACCTTTATATTATATAACCTTAACTAGACTTAACTAAATCTTTATATTATATAACCTTAACTAGACTTAACTAAACCTTTATATTATATAACCTTAACTAGACCTTTACACCTATTGTGAGATATTATGGATTTTATTACTTCACCTTGACATTTTACGATGCCGTCTCCAATGAACCCTGGCTTACATTGGCACGCGTAGTTTGAACATTGGGCGTTCTCTGCGCATGTTTTACCACCACATAGACTTATCACTGAAACAACAAAAAACTGATCACTTTAAGAAACAACAAAACATGCATGATTTACGTCACCAAACATCGCCCACATCAATTTACAAAGCTAGTTTAAGTATAACCAACACGTTTTTGTAGATTACATTGTTTTTGTGATAGAATAATTTCACGTTTATTCGCGACGAGACCCTTCGCGAATTCAAAGTTTCTGTTATCTTTAATCCCTGATCTCTAACGATCAATACTGAACGTCGCGATGGTATACTTCAGTTATCAGCGAACATTACGTACGGGCATAGTTCGCAACAACCAGTACACATGAAAACAATTGTATTAATTAATATATATATGTTGCATTCACATTGATCAGATTAATAAGGATTTCCGTATGCTTACCTTCACATTTAAGATACGGATTTCCATGGTAACCAGGTTGGCATTGACAGCCTGTATTCGTACATTCTGCATACAGAGCACATTTCCTCCCGTTGCATAATTCTATTAATATATATATTTCCATTTAATTATCAATAGTGTCAGTAAAAATAGTACTGAGGTAGGAGTTATTGAAACAACTGATCGAGAACGTAACATTTATGAAATTTGATTATTTATTGATCTACTTCGTTTTATTTTATTGTTCAAAAGACCAAGATGCTTTATTCAATATAATGTTTTAATTCCTTTTGAATGAAGACATACATGATCAGTACGTAGAAAACTACATGTCAAATAATGTTTTATTGTTTTTGATTGTATTGTTAAAATCACAAGAAGTGCATCATTCAATATGTTGTAATGAAAATTGCCTTTTCCTTTTGAATGAAGACATTATCAGTACGTAGTAAAATATCTGTCAAATTTCTTTGAACAATCCACGACATCACAATATCATATTTCGTTTGGGGGTTGTTAAATTTGCCTGGATGTTTTGGATGATTTAGGCATTCACAGGATCAGTGAGGGACGGTTACGGTCGTTAAGTTGTACGGTCTTCTTACTTTCACAGTAAAGGTATCCATTTCCAATGTAGTCATGAGGACATATACAGTGGTATCCTGTACACTCGGCGTTCTTAGCACAGTGTTTCCCTCCACAAACACCCAAAACTGTGGACGAAATCATCATCTATCGATCATTTACTGGAAAGGTTGTAAAATTAACCAGACATTTTCAGGAAATATCTATCTGAATATTCTTGAATATTTACATTCTGTATGCTTAGACCCATTGACAAAAATTACATTCATAAATGCATAACACAGGTGTTCATAGAATCTCAGCACGTGGAAACTGATAGTAACCTGATCACACTGCGTAGTAATACACTACAAAAACTACTCACTCGGAACGACCGACCTAGATGCTTAATTCTTACATCTTAAAATATTATTGAACTGTGCTTTGTGAAATATCCACGTATTCACGTGTCCTGTGCTACAAATAAACATTGAATATGGAACTACATTTTGTTGTGTTATTGTTGTTGACGGTTGCTAAGATCTCTCACGATAGTGTCACATTTCCCCGCGAAAAAACACTGTTCTCGCCACTGCATTGCACCCGTGTATAAGCAGGAACAAACCCTGTTTATTTTTTTAATTCGTTGTTATATCGATCCACTGAAAGGATTCGTCAATGTAAATATAAGGAATGATATTTATTTTTTCAACATTTATGAGGTCATAACAACAATGGGTTTTTGGACATATTTTTCATGAATCGCTAACGCGATTCATTCAATATGTCCATAAACCCATTGTTGTTATGACCTCATAAATGTTGAAAAAATAAAAATCATTCCTTAAGTATACATTTTATTTCTTTTATTTCAGACTTATCTCATCAAATATAAGCAAACATGCGCAGTAAGTTTCAGAGAAGATGTTTTCGGAGACTTCGCATTCAGTCACAACGACACCAGGCAGCTTATAAGAGGATCAATTCTGGTCCGGATCATAAAAAAATATTTTGTGTAATGTTTGTGAATTTTAAACAGCAATCACGACTCATTATAAAGCTAACAAGGCTGAGTCCACGTCCCCAGAGTCAGTGCATCTAACCCTATTTTAACAGTGTACAGGTGAACTCTTGCATGAATTGTTCGGCTGTTGTTAGTTTTGTACTTTGTTATCAAACATCCCATGGAAACGTCGTGTTGCGATTATTCTAGATATTTGTAGATTTTTCTGACAGTTTTAAAAGCAGCATTAACATTGTTATCAATAAAAGATTGGCAAACAGCCTTTACCAGGGGTT
The DNA here is from genome assembly GCF_002113885.1 of Mizuhopecten yessoensis. Lineage (NCBI taxonomy): Eukaryota > Metazoa > Mollusca > Bivalvia > Pectinida > Pectinidae > Mizuhopecten > Mizuhopecten yessoensis. Next base: position 171,883 of record NW_018404188.1, read on the forward strand.
TTTTGAAGACAAATAAGGTTTCCATAGAAAAGAGTGTCACATATAAACGGGCGTCACAGCATTTATACTGTACTACACTTTTAATATATATATCTTCAGTTGTACAATATGTGACATGTGAAGAAAAAATCTTTATGGGCATGGTCGTAGATCGACTCGGGATTAGTAACACAAGAGTAGTTGGTCGTAGGTCGACTCGGGATAAGTAACACAATAGTAGTTGGTCGTAGGTCGACTCGGGATAAGTAACAAAAGGGTAGGTCGTATGGTGGGATTGGGATATAGAGTTAGATTGAACCATTGCGGTGTGATAACCAAACCCTCCGGACCTACCATACACACACAGGATTTAACACTGCTATATATACACGGTAACTACACCGCGACTGTAATCGCGGTTTCAATACATTTGCATATTCTACTCGGTTTTAAAGGGCGGCAACTCTGTGATTACCTTTTTACTAGTATTTCTTCATAGTCTAAGCAAAAATAACGCGTTTGCCTAACTTTTTATCCCGATCAAGAATGGAAAGGTTTAAATGAGTGTGTGATCACTTCGATTTAAGCTTTTAACAAGACGTGGTTGTGAATTTACAAATTTTACAAATGATATCATTCTGAGATACATATTGTAAGATTTGAATAACCCTAATCTAAATATTGGTAAAATGTATGATTTTTTTTTTTATGAACCAATTTTTTTTTATCAAATATTATTAATTACTAACTCAAAGCGTGACGTCACTTCATTTGAAACGTCAAATTTAGCCGAATGCAGCACTTTTCTCTTGGCGATTTGCTTATGCGCCGTGCGTCTTGTTTAATGATAAAAGCATGATAATTTCAGACTTGTATAACAGTTAATGACATTTATTTCGGTAAATATGTGCAACATGGACCTAAACGTGGTATTGACCTCGACTTAATATCTCTTTCTCAGGTCCATATAACCATGTATTTTCCTTAACCAAAAGTCCATCAATGAAATTGAAAACCGTGCTTTGATACATTCATCTGGATAATACATTGTAATTATTAATTTGGTTATTAGCGTTGGCAGGATATTAAGATAACATAAAAGTTTACAATATTTTTTCTGATAACTTTAAACAAAATGGATTTGGTATAGGAAAGTAAAATAATGTTTTTGTCTGCACACCCATTGTTGAAGTCCATCCGTTAGTGAAGACAACTTGAATTATGCGGTTAATGTTGTGTGTTGATATAAGATGAAACACTGTCGAATTCTTGACGCCGTATATAAAATCATGTAACATTTCATACTATATGCACTCGGATCCACATAGAAATTTGTGCAAACTCACAAGAACAGATATATTGTCATAGGTTTGTTAAAACATGGTTTATCCTGTTAAAGTGAGTAAATCATATCGAATACGGTCGACTCGACCTCGTGTATTTACAATTAGCAATAATTGAAGCAGAATTATAGTTAATATTTATACCTTTAGTCTGTTTTAATTTGATCTAATTTCGATCTTTTTAAAGATTCGGCAAAACAGGTCATGTGGTGGGATGCTTTATAGAGTTGGGGTCTTTGCGCGTAGCAAATGGTTAATCCAAACCCTCCGGACCTGTTAGTACTGATGGATGTGATATTTGTATTTATACCTTATGTGTAGCTTCTGCCATTGTAGAGGTGCAACTAGATTTGCATACTATCAGGCGAGACAACTCATGTTGTGTGTCTCGTCACACTTTTACACGGTGTCTTTTCAAAAAGAGTTTTAAAATGGTTTTTAAGGAATAAATTGCGGATATTAATTGATTATCATACACCATTTCGAGAAGTACTCTGATGGTGTCAAAGTTAACAGGTTAAACAAATTGGGTTATTAATCATAAACTGAAATGATACATGCATACCCATACAATCTCGTAATTAAGTTGACAAAGCTTCATACGCTTCACTACCGCAAGTATAATACACACACGGACACTATTGAAGGGGGATAACTATGTTTTATCGTAGTATCACTTCCTATTTGGTTTATCAAAATTCTGATTGTATGATATTGCCTGTGAGTCACAATATACATGTGAATGTGTCCATGACTAATTTGAATATTGATAAGGTTGTGGTCAATACAAAGGTGAAATAAAGCTACAGATAACATCAATAGTAAGCAGGATGCACAAACACACACACACACACACAACACACACACAACGATCAATATATTTTGTGTTGGTAGTGTGTTTGTAGAAAATAAATACCCTTATAACGTTAATTTAACAAAATGCAAGTCGTATAGTGGGATGGTGTATAGAGTTGATGAGATGTGATAATCCATGCCCTCCGGACCTACACTGTAAATAAACACGATAAATGTATATATACCAATAACTTATCTGTTGCCGTGTCACAGGTATAAAGTAATTTGCATATTATCAAGCGGAGCAACTCTAGTATTGTGATGTACTTACGTTCACACTTGATGAATCCGTCTCCATGATACGCCGGCTGGCAAACACATTTTGTATTTTCACAATACGCATAGTCGGCACATTTCCTGCCATCACACAGTGCTGCAAATTAAAGGGTAAAGTAAATCAGTTACAAATTACAATATACAGATTAATCTGTGTATATTAATGTAAAATCGTCGAGATAATCAAGTCTGTAATTAATGGATACATATGGGACACTAAGTTCGAGATATCAAAGTTCGACTTATTTACTTGTTAATAAATAAAATGTTAATATTACTCACATGATATCACAGAACAGTGTGTACTTATATCAGGAAAATCCCATTTGTTTTGGATGGGGAGAAAGATTTGCATTTGATATGAAAACAGCTACTTTGAAAACATAGATACTTTAGATTTTATTTATATATTTATTTTTTGAAAACAATTACCTTGAAAACATACACTTACAGGAGAAGACTTATATAGGCACTGTCTGTTGTCTAATCCTTTTGTTAACACAATAAAATTTGTTGAAACCAAATAGACACTTTAGATTTTATTTATACATTTATTTTTGAATATAATATATATAGTATTGAACACAAGCGATAAATTAAACTGCAACCTGTACCTAACTAGAATTTTGTTTTTCTTCGATATGTAAAGGTAAAAACTATCCAGAAATGAATTAACCTGGAATGTTAATAAAGACGTAATGATTTCTTATCTATGTGATATTTCTACTATTACGCTATTACTAATTCTTGCTTTAATTATATAAATTTAATCGTCTTGATTAATTGAAAAAAAACTTATATGATTTATTGATATTAATCAAAAGTTATACATGTATACTCAAGTGGTTAATTGATTCATTATCAAAAACTTTGGATTTTACTATTGACTATTAAAAAATACCCACAAAAACATCGTGGAAAAGTGAATTGCAACATGCAATGTTGATTAAGCTATTAACTGTAAAAGTTGAAATAGACATGACATAATAACAATATACAGTTCCCTGTCACAAATATTACAAAAGACTGTACAGTAAATTCAAAGGAAGAACGAACTTAAGAACTTATTTTGTTGACATTTACTGCACAATATCCGTTTAGGTCGCAGCAGTGGCACGAAGGTCAAACGCAAGACAAGGGTTCCGAAACGTTATGTAGATATACAGTAAAAGTGAACGTTACCTATTAAAAATCTTTATTACGTCACAACCTCTGGCTACAATGTATCATTTATTCTTAAACTAGTATATCATGTAAACATTACAGGCATACATTTCAGCCACCTCACAAGGTTACTGTCAACTTTGGGGCTAATTGTTCACAGGCAGATCTAGAGTCAACCATCTTGTTACGTAAAATAATCACAATAAGAACGAAGTAAGGACGCATCTAGACATTTTAGGATATTTTTTTTTACAAATCATCCGAAAACCACCCTAAATCTTGATCTGAACCAATGAACGCAACTATAATATATCATGGAACCAGATTACCGGAATTTTCAAAACCGTTCATGTTGAAACGTCAAACAAATAACACTTTACCATCACACTGTTCGTATGCGTCCCCGGTATAGCCATCCAAACACAGGCATTTATAATTAACACATCTTGTATTGTCTGCACATTGGCGTCCTCCACAAAAATATTTAGCTGTAAAATAAAAGTTTGGTTACGGAAACAAACGCAGTCAGGATAGTTAAAACCAATATCACACGTTTTAAAGCAGTGTGCAATATAGACAATAAGAAATACGAGAAAAGAAGATAAAAAGCAAAACTGAAAAAGGATTCCATAATTTGTTACAATTTAAATGAACATGTTACATATTTGTAATCAAATTGATATAAAATGCTTAAACGTTTTGTTTTATTTTGAAATCAGAAAAAACCGGACACCAATTAAACAACATAAGCATATTAGTGTCGAACACTATGCATTGAAAAGAAAGAAAAACAATATAACAAGTGAAGGAAAAATATAACAGTGGGCAAATATTTGTATATGTGTTATGTTTGTAAACATTTCGTTATTCAAAGCTTACGTTCACACTTGATGAGAGCATCTCCGTGGTAGCCCGGGTCGCATACACAGCTCCCGTCAAGACATCGCGCGTACTCAGCACACTTTCTTCCTCCACATAGGGCTGTTGTGAATTAGCAACAATATCAGGAGATGAACTGTTAGCCATTTGAATTTACCGTATTTGTTAATCCTTTAATGCACAATCGTGAACATTTTAATTTATTTACGGTATTCTATGAACAGAACATGTATCTTGTATTGCTATGAGTGTTTTATATACACATATATCAATACGTTATTTGAGCAATATGGTTAACTAGTTTTATCATTTTTGTCATCCATATCGTCCAACGATTTGTCATCTTAATCAGTTTCTTGATGAGTTAGTTACAAAGAGAAACACGAACAATGAGACTTTTATATAGATTATTTCCGTTTATTGCAGAGCGATATGTCTGAGCGGATATCATATGATGTGTTACCTTTACAGCTGCTGTAACCGTCCCCAAAATACCCTAGCTGGCAGTGACACAGGTAGTTAGTACAGACAGCGTTCTGACAACATTCCTTCCCACCGCATTGTGTGTTAGCTATGAAATATAGAGTCTAACTTTGTATCAGGAAACACTATAAAACCTACCTAACGACAGTCGTTTGATAGGTTTTACATACGTTCACAGTGTTATACGTATAGTTATCGCGGTTTGACGTTTCAAACTTTCGCGTTGGCAATATTGCTGTAATCAAATATTTCTTGCATGCACATTTTTGTGGAGCTTTTGAAAGATTCAACATTATCGTTAATATCATCTGGATGAATATGTCAAATTTTACAGTATTGCGAACAATATCTTTCATACTTGATAAGTGGGCTTTTTGTTGATTCCTACCTTTCTGTTTCTTTGCTAAAAATAATCTGGCTTTGTGATTATATAGAATTGGAAAAAAAGACATAGCTTGAATTTGAATATATCTTTATAAAATCATAGTATTTTACTTTTGCAATGAAACAATAGGGGTGAAAATATAAAAATAAACAACTTATATACAACAGCACGTTACTGAAAGATGAGCAAATATTTATTGGAAAGAAAAGAATGGAAGAACCACATACAAACATCTACTATGATCATCAAGACGTATGTGTTACATTTCTTTTATAACAGTCTTCGCTATGAAATTTACTTACATTCGCACATGACATAACCGTTTCCATGGTAACTGCTATTACATTTACACGTGCCATCTTCACAATGCGCGTACAGCACACATTCTTTGCCCCCACATAGAGCTGATTGTAAATAAATAATAATCTGAACATCTTATAGAGTGCTTAAGTGCAAACGTACATTCTTCATCAAATTTGTAGGCGTATATTTGTTCACGTGTGTATGTCTATATGTTTAATGATTTTTTTTATATATTTTTATATTTTAATATTTACATTTATAGTAATATAGATATTGATACATCCATGTAAATATGATCTTCTTTCTGCTTAAAACTGTATATATATATGAACACACACACACAAATACAATAAAGCTAGTGATATGCGTTAAATTTTGAATATACAGGAATCAACATCACATGTCAATTACTCACGTTTACACCGCTCGTAGCCATTACCAATGTAACCCTTTTTACAAACACATTTATAGTTGAGACACTCCGCATAATCAGCACAGTGCATTCCGTCACAGATTCCGAAGGCTGAAAACGTAAAAACAACGTTTCTATTTATACATTCATACATACTGTAACTTTATCCAAAGTTAAACCAGACAACAGTGACCCTAAACAGGATGCAAGAGGCATTTATATTTATTTCTTCTCGTTTCTTCGTTCTATTTGCTTCCTTCTTTCTCCTTCTTTCTTCTTTCTTTTTAATTCTCCGTTTTCCCCTACTTATTTGCATATTTATAAGAGGTGGCAGATTTACATATATGTCTGAATCTTTGTTGAAACTACTGTACCTTGTGAAATGCTATTGGAAACTTTAAATTAATAACGGATTGGATTCTTTCAATAGTTGTTCCTTTTTTGGTTTTGACTTACTTTTTAATAAATTTCCAACAGCAAATCACATATACATGAAATACTTTTAAATTGGAATACTGTATATCGCTTTATTCGGGAAGGTATGTCGCAACGCTTATTTTGATAAACGCTTCGTGATATAATTAATAAGCTCAGCGACTGTAACGCTTAATTTTGCAATTTAATTATTATATTTAGCATCGGAACTGTACTTAAGACAAATTAAGAATGTGCTTAACGTAATTTAGTAAGATAAACAAACATTTTTTTTTCGAAAGGAAAGAATAGAAAAAAAAAAATTATATAAAGATTTTGTTTTAAATGTAAATAAAATACTGTTGCCGTTATATTATCCTGATGGAATGACATGTACTTACGTTCGCATTTGATGTAAGCATCACCCTGGAACCCCGTCTCACAGGCACATTGGTTGTCAGAACATGTGGCATGCTCCCCACATTTCCGTCCGGAGCAGTAAGCTGTGGAATACAATGTGTTCATACTCATGTGACATCGTAAATATACTGCAAAGCATTACAAAATGATAGCAACATATTTTTTATAATTCTTTAAAGATTCGCTTTTGACCACAATACAATTAATCATATTACTGGCTACCTTATATAAACTTCTACGAGTGGTGTTGCACGTGACATACAAAATCAATGTATGATACGTGGATTATGCACCTGGTGTTCTACATGGTGACGTAGGTGTATTCGATTTGTCTTAACTAAAAAAATCTTGAAAGATATAACCGCAAATATGTACCACAGGCGCAGATAACTGTACGCATTGTATTAATAGTGGATATCTTATAACAGTTCTTTTCGCGCGTATCGAGACGCGCTTGATTTTAATCTTAATGCCCAGGCGTCCAGCGTGTGTCAATATTATTTACTACACAAAAGTATGTGGATACTTCTAAACTACCATGTATTTAATTGATATCGCCAATATAAAATTATATAACTTATATATTGTATAACTGTGGTTTTATCTAATTCAAATTTAATCTATACATTTTGAAGAACAATGAATTTCCTTTCATAAGGATTTTATGGAGAAATATAATTGAGTTGTATATCAAGTTAAGTCTGTAAAAACACCCTTCATCATTTCAACTCTCCCACTTACAAATTATTGCTATGCATATGATGGAAAATAGGAAACAAAAACACAACAACCATATTCAAATATTTGTCTATAGTTATAAAGACACACGAACAGTATACTTACGGTAACAGGCGTGGTATCCATCTCCATAAAATGTCTTTTTACAGATACAATGGTAGTTTATACATTCTGCATTCTCACTGCACGGAATACCATTACACGTTCCCTCGCCTGAAACATTGAACACCCATTCTACTCTACTGTGTTTAAACACGTTATAGATTTCCTCGCATGATAAATAAAACACCCATTCTACTATACTGTGTTTACACCTTGCCTTGGCTGAGACATCAAACAACCATCATACTCTACTGTGTTTACACATTGTCTTGGCTGACACATCAAACACTGATTTATACTCTATTGTGTTTACACATTACAGGTTCCCTCGCATGATACATAAAACACGCATTCTACTCTACTGTGTTTAAACACGTTACATATTTCCTCGCATGATAAATGAAACACCCATTCTACTCTACTGTGTTTATACACGTTACATGTTCCCTCGCATGATAAAAAAAACACCCATTCTACCTTACTGTGTTTATACACGTAACAGGTTCCTCGCATGATAAATGAAACACTTATTCTACTATACTGTGTTTATACACGTTACAGGTTCCCTCGCATGATAAATGAATCACCCATTCCTCTCTACTGTGTTTAAACACGTTACAGATTTCCTCGCATGATAAATAAAACACCCATTCTACTCTACTGTGTTTATACACGTTACAGATTCCCTGGCATGATAAATAAAACACCCATTCTACTCTACTGTGTTAAAACACGTTACATATTCCCTCGCATGATAAATGAAACACTCATTCTACTCTACTATGTTTATACACGTTACAGATTCCCTCGCATGATAAATGAAACACCCATTCTACTCTACTGTGTTTATACACGTTACAGGTTCCCTCGCATGATAAATGCAACACCCATTCTACTCTACTGTGTGTATACCTGTTACATATTCCATCGCATGATAAATGAAACACCCATTCTACTCTACTGTGTTTATACACGTTACATATTCCCTCGAATGATAAATAAAACACCCATTCTACTCTACTGTGTTTAAACACGGTAAATATTCCCTCGCATGATAAATGAAACACCCATTCTCCTCCACTGTGTTTAAACACGTTACAGATTCCCTCGCATGATAAATGAAAAACCCATCATACTCTATTGTGTATAATTGCCTTGGCTGACACATCAAACACTAATTTATACTCTATTGTGTTTACACGTAACAGGTTCCCTCGCATGGTAAACGAAACACCCATCATACTATACTGTGTATACACATTGCCTCGGCTGACACATAAAACACCCATCATACTTTTAAACACGGTAAATATTCCCTGGCATGATAAATGAAACACCCATTCTACTCTACTGTTTAAACACGGTAAATATTCCCCCGCATGATAAATGAAACACCCATTCTACCCCACGGTGTTTAAACACGTTAAAGATTCCCTCGCATGATAAATGAAACACCCACTCTACCCCACTGTGTTTAAACACGTTAAAGATTCCCTCGCATGATAAATGAAAAACCCATCATACTCTATTGTGTATAATTGCCTTGGCTGACACATTAAACACTAATTTATACTCTATTGTGTTTACACAGTACAGGTTCCCTCGCATGATAAAAGAAACACCCATCATACTCTACTGTATTTACACACTGCCTTGGCTGACACATCAAACACCCATCATACTCTACGGTGTTTACACATTGCCTCGTATGATAAATGAAACACCCATTCTACTCCACTGTGTTTAAACACGTTACAGATTCCCTCGCATGATAAATGAAACACCCATTCTACCCCACGGTGTTTAAACACGTTAAAGATTCCCTCGCATGATAAATGAAACACCCATTCTACTCTACTGTGTTTATACACGTTACAGGTTCCCTCGTATGATAAATGAAACACCCATTCTACTCTATGGGTTTATACACGTTACATATTCCCTCGCATGATAAATAAAACACCCATTCTACTCTACTGTTTAAACACGGTAAATATTCCCTCGCATGATAAATGAAACACCCATTCTACCCCACTGTGTTTAAACACGTTAAAGATTCCCTCGCATGATAAATGAAAAACCCATCATACTCTATTGTGTATAATTGCTTTGGCTGACACATCAAACCCTAATTTATACTCTATTGTGTTTACTCGTAACAGGATCCCTCGCATGATAAACGAAACACCCATCATACTCTACTGTGTATACACATTACCTCGGCTGACACATAAAACATCCATCATACTCTACTGTGTTTATACATGTTACAGGTTCACTCGCATGATAAATGAAACACCCATTCTATCCCACTGTGTTTAAACACGTTAAAGATTCCCTAGCATGATAAATGAAAAACCCATCATACTCTATTGTGTATAATTGCTTTGGCTGACACATCAAACCCTAATTTATACTCTATTGTGTTTACTCGTAACAGGATCCCTCGCATGATAAACGAAACACCCATCATACTCTACTGTGTATACACATTGCCTCGGCTGACACATAAAACACTAATTTATACTCTATTGTGTTTAGTCGTAACAGGTTCCCTCGCATGATAAACGAAACACCCATCATACTCTACTGTGTATACACATTGCCTCGGCGGACACATAAAACACCCAACATACTCTACTCTGTTTACACATTGCCTCGGGTGACACATAAAACACCCATCATACTCTACTGTATTAACACATTGCCTCGGCTGACACATAAAACACCCATCATTCTCTACTGTGTTTACACATTGCCTTGGCTGACACATAAAACACCCATCATACTCTACCGTGTTTACACATTGCCTCGGCTGACACATCAAACACCCATCATACTCTACTGTGTTTATACATTGCCTCAGCTGACACATCAAACACCCATCATACTCTACTGTGTTTATACATTGCCTCGGCTGACACATAAAACACCCATCATACTCTACTGTGTTTACACATTGCCTCGGCTGACACATAAAACACCCATCATACTCTACTGTGTTAACACATTGCCTCGGCTGACA
>NW_018404188.1:191115-256763 GCF_002113885.1 Mizuhopecten yessoensis
CACATCAAACACCCATCATACTCTACTGTGTTTACACATTGCCTCGGCTGACACATCAAACACCCATCATACTCTACTGTGTTTACACATTGTCTTGGCTGACACATCAAACACTAATTTATACTCTATTGTGTTTACCCATTACAGGTTCCCTCGCATGATACATAAAACACCCATTATTCTTCACTGTGTTTACACGTAACATTTTTCATATCCTGAAACATAAAACATTAACAATACTCGATTGTATTAAGTAAGAGACAAAATTACGCCATGACCAGCAAGCTTGGAGCATTTGTCCAAGAGCCCACACTCGAAAAGAGTTGTTCAATGGGTATCTAAATGATATTTAAAGTAGCATGATTTAATTTACACGATCCGTCAGAGCTTTGTTAAAACAGAAATAATTCGTTGATTGAAATTTAAAATAATAACATTTCTTACAAACTGTCTAATATGTAAGACATACCTTCACATTTTACGTATCCGTCGCCATGGTAACCAGTGAAACAGACGCATTCATCCTGTTGACATATTGCATTATCCACACACTTGCTTTTCCCACAAAGCTCTAAATGAATTGTTCATTTGTAGTTCATTCAATATATTTCATATATAAATTGTTCATGTACAGTACACATTGACATTTTTGAGTGTTAACGCGTCAAAACATTCGCAGTGAGACTGTTTTCGAATTGACAATGCTTCTGTAATAATGGTTTTCTAATTGGCAATGCTTCTGTAATAAATGCTTTTTAATTGGCAATGCTTCTGTAATAAATGTTTTCTAATTGGCAATGCTCCTGTAATAAATGTTTTCTAATTGGCAATACTTCTGTAAACAATGTTTTCTAATTGGCAATGCTTCTGTAATAATGGTTTTCTAATTGACAATGCTTCTGTTATAAGGGTTTTCTAATTGGCAATACTTCTGTAATAAATGTTTTCTAATTGGCAATGCTCCTGTAATAAATGTTTTCTAATTGGCAATACTTCTGTAAACAATGTTTTCTAATTGGCAATGCTTCTGTAATAATGGTTTTCTAATTGGCTATGGTTCTGTTATAATGGTTTTCTAATTGGCAATGCTCCTGTAATAAATGTTTCCTAATTGGCAATGCTCCTGTAATAAATGTTTTCTAATTGGCAATACTTCTGTAATAAATGTTTTCTAATTGGCAATGCTTCTGTAATAATGGTTTTCTAATTGGCAATGCTCCTGTTATAAATGTTTTCTAATTGGAAATGCTTCTGTAATAATGGTTTTCTAATTGGCAATGCTTCTGTAATAATGTTTTTCTAATTGACAATGCTTCTGTTATAAGGGTTTTCTAATTGGCAATGCTTGTGTTATAATGGTTTTCTAATTGGCAATGCTTCTGTATTAATGGTTTTCTAATTGGCAATGCTTCTGTAATAATGGGTTTCTAATTGGCAATGCTTCTGTTATAATGGTTTTCTAATTGGCAATGCCCCTGTAATAAATGTTTTCTAATTGGAAATGCTTCTGTAATAATGGTATTCTAATTGGCAATGCTCCTGTAATAAATGTTTTCTAATTGGCAATGCTTCTGTAATAATGGGTTTCTAATTGGCAATGCTTCTGTTATAATGGTTTTCTAATTGGCAATGCTCCTGTAATAAATGTTTTCTAATTGGAAATGCTTCTGTAATAATGGTATTCTAATTGGCAATGCTCCTGTAATAAATGTTTTCTAATTGGCAATGCTTCTGTAATAAATGTTTTCTAATTGGCAATGCTTCTGTGATAAATTGTTTTAATATTTCATTTTTGTTAAACTTCAATAGAATTTATTTTCTGATAAAAGCTTTGAATTTTGGTTCAAGGAAAGCTATACATTTTAAAATGTATCTATTGAAAGATAAATACATTAGAAATGATAAAATTATATATTTTCCAGATTTTAAATTAGCATTGTAATTGCAGATCTGTAAGCTATCAAATAAGTTCTTATCTTCGTACTTTAAAAGCATATGTAGATACTTACTTTCACAAATATTATAACCGTCCCCTACGTAACCATGGTTACATCGACACCGGTAATTCACACACTTGGCGTACTCGTCACATACTTTGCCTCCACACACTCCCATAGCTGCATTGGCGGAGAAAAACGCATCAAAAGTTTTTCGGATGGACGATAGGTATACAAAGACATGACAAGAAAATGTCTAAGTCTTCTTTACTATTGTTTTTGCCACAGTGAATTTCTGCGTCTTTGTGAGGATACTGCTCTTGTGCATTGATACATATACCTATAAAAACTGAGCAATATAAAATGTATGAGCAATAATGTACAAAATTTGCTTATTACATGTAGGTCTTCATGATATTGATAGGGAAATTTAAAACTTTATCTATGAACTCACGTTCACATTGGATGTCTGGGTTACCATGAAAACCGCTAATACAGACACATTTCCCATCCCTACACACCGTATTGTCAGGACATTCTTTTGTGCCACACAGAGCTGTCAAACAAGATATTGAACATATTATGAGTATAACTATAAAATAAAAACTACCGGCTTGAACAAATAAGTATCAATTAAATAAATATGCCTTTTGATAGATTAAAAAGGAATTCCATTATAATATTCAATCAATATTCATTCCTTCAACAAGATAGTTATACATATATAGGAATTCCTCGGGTATTTTTTTTTATATCTATATGTGTGCTCCATTACACACAAAAACACCCATGGATAATTTCGCGGAAGCGATGAATACGTATATATGAATAAAGTGTTTAAAATCTTGCATTTTCAGTTTATTGATTTTAATTCCGTCAAGCATTGTCTTATTTCATTAACACGCAGCTTATATTACCATTGATTCCGATAGTAGTAATGAGTCACACATGATGAGTTAATAATTTATTTTATTTTTCATTCCTTAGACGTCACCTGAAATACTTACCTTTACAACGTCTGTATCCGTCTCCTAGGTAACCTGATCGACACACACATTGATAGTTTTTACACTCTGCGTAGGGTGCACACAGTCTACCGTCACACGTGCTTTCATCTGCAGTGAAGTATTACGTCATGAAAAACAAATTATCTTATAGCATGATCTTTCTTGAGAATATTTGTCCATTTCGTATCTTTGAAATATTTACTTGTTATTTCTTGAAAACCTTTACAACTTAATTAAAAATTATTTATTTATGAAAACATTAAATTTCGTAAAAACAATTATTGCTGACAAACTTATTATAATGTGCTATTCTGATTTTAATATCAAAGTTGTCAATTTAAAATGTATATCAAATTGATACATACGTTCGCACTTAATATATGGGTTGCCATGGTAACCATTCTGACAGGCACATTCGTTGTTTTCACAGTAGGCATATTGAGCGCATTTCCGGTCATCACATAAAACTGAAAAATATCAAATTTTGCTTTTACAAATATTGGAGTTGATGATAAATTTCTTTTTAAATGTGTAGTCCTGCTCCTAACAGGACCTCCTGAAAACGAACAAAACAGAGAAATTTAGATACATAATTACATGTCTTGTTTCATAAAATTATACTCACTATGGCATTTTTCATATCCGTTTCCCGTATAGCCTTCGTCACAAACACATTGGTAATTGTAACAGTGAGCGTACTGGCAGCATCGCTTTCCTCCACACGTACCAAGGGCTTCACGAGAAAGTTACAAATGTTATATTTTTCAAGCAGAATTTATGATGATGTTTCATATTGTGTAAATCATTTATGTCAAAATGTTATAGACATATTGTGATATGAATATTGTATTAACTTTTGAATGGAAATGAAAAGAAACAGCATGATTTTTATTTCAGAACTTAATTTTCAATATGGTGCAAGTAACGGATGTGGAAACATAAAGAACATATTTATCTTTGTACCTTCAGTATGAAATACATGCAACTCTCGTGCTTCTATAATTTGGCGGTAAACATCGTAGAATGTGCCGAAAGTGTTTAGAAAACATCGAAGATTATATCCTAACATATCTCATTCTAATAAATACGTTTTTCTTTAAACCGATGACATGGATATGTGTTTTATTTGAAGTTAGGAATCTGCTATGTGTTCTTACGTTCACATCTGATGGAACCATCTCCGTGTAAACCCCCACTGCAAGTGCATACATCATTTTTGCAGTAGGCATTCGGCTTACACAACTTCCCGTCACAAAGCTCTGCAAAGTAACAAAACGTACAGGTATCTTTCCTTTTAATTAGTAACTTACATGTTTAAGCATAAAAAAAACACAATTGACAAAATTAACGCAGTATTAAGCACACATTATATACATGTATGTATTTTTGTAATAGTTCTATGTAATTTTTTCCTACATATTTGACGTTTTTATATTTGTTATGTTACATTGTAACTGTTAACAATGTAATACATGCAATTCCTGCTATGGACATTATTCTTTGTGTATAGGTTCCAACCTCCAACCCCATTTGACGCTGATGCTGAGACAAGTGTATGCCCAACTTTCACAAACGTAAGTTTCTGATGTTGTGACAATGTATGCATATAAACCTTCCCAAACGTACGTCCCTGATGTTGTGACAACTGTATATAAACCTTACCAAACGTACGTCCCTGATGTTATGACAACTGTATATAAACCTTCCCAAACGTAAGTCCCTGATGTTGTGACAACTATATATAAACCTTCCCAAACGTACGTCCCTGATCTTGTGACAACTATATATAAACCTTCCCAAACGTACGTCCCTGATGTTGTGACAACTGCATATAAACCTTCCCAAACGTAAGTCCCTGATCTTGTGACAACTATATATAAACCTTCCCAAACGTACGTCCCTGATGTTGTGACAACTATATATAAACCTTCCCAAACGTAAGTCCCTGATGTTGAAACAATTGTTAACATATAAACCTTCTCAAACGCAAGTCCCTGATGTTGTGACAACTATATATACGTACCTTTGTACACATTTGATATGACAACTTTAACTATATATCTAACCCCACATTTAACGCTGTTGTATCGTCAACAGTATAAAAGTACCTATCGATGTATTTGACGGTGTTGTTGTAACAACAATATAAAAGTACCTACCTACACATGTAACAGTGTTGTTATAAAAACTGTATAAAGGTACTTACCAACACATTTGACGTAACCGTTGCCAGTGTAACCTTCCTTACACGTGCAGTGATAATTTACACAGACGGCGTCTTGAGCACAGATTTTACCACCACATTTAGTCGTTGCTATTTATTAAATAGAGCACATTTCTTTATAAATATGGTAATTTATGCCATATATTTCATGCAAATACTAGTAATCAATTTGACATGAAAACACTGCATGTTATTTTCTTCGGTGTGATTTTAGAAATAAGATAATTTTTGTTAGAAGTGCCAATAGCGTAATACAAGGTATTCATGTTCTTGATAGTTCTGCTGGTAATAGATTTAACTCTATCTATATTTATAAGATGAATCTCTTACGTTCACACTGAACCTGCGGGTTACCATGGTAACCCTCCCTGCATTTGCACACGCCATATTCACAATCAGCATCGTCGGCGCACTTCTTGCCATTGCAAAGAGCTGTGGAAATACATCTTTAACTCAATACATGCTAAAAAGGTATTAACTAGAAAGCTAACATGTTAGCACGTCAACAGTTTCAAACGTTTACCTGATGTTCAGAATTATTAATGTAAAGTACTTAATCAAACATCAAAGGAAAGAAGATATGAACTGTTCATTTAATTTGGTTTTCATCTATTGTTCGAGTTTCGAAAATCAGCTGATATATTAAATAAACGTACGGTAGCACCGGCTGTATCCGTTACCATAGTGACCGTCTTTACACCCACATTGATAATTACGGCACTCGGCGTTGACAGCACACCTCCTCGAACCACAGAAATACACAGCTGATAAAAAGAATGGAGTATGTGGAGAGACAGAATACCACAATGAAACGATTTTACAGTAACTCTTCATTGTCATTATGCTCTTATTACTGGTAAAAAATGTCAAAACAATTATCTATAAATTTCCCAACAGGTTTCCATTAAATAGTGGTGGTTAACCGTAGTATTGCAAACGAAAATGAATAAAAGTATTAGCTAAGCTTGTTGTAAACATCTTAACTAAGAATGTTTCTTCACTTGATGTCCTTAGGGGAGGCATTCCATAAAGTAATGAAACGTTGAACTTACCTTGAAAATGTTCATAAGACCGGCCCTGAGGAACGACATAATTATTGCAACTAATAATTACTGTTCAGAAACCAAACAAAACGTTTAATATAAAAAATAAGGTATCAAATCATACATACGCTCGCATTTTATGTAGCCGTTTCCATGGTAACCACTTAGGCATTTACAAACATCCCCCTGACATCTCGCGAACTCGGCACACGGTTTACCGTTACACAATGCTGTGAAGGGAAATCCATGGACATTATCATATATACGTTGTTGATTTAGAACAATAATGTAACAAGTTTTTCCAACTTATATTAATCACACTTGCTGACAAGGATGGAAGCGTGCAGAGGCTTTTAATATTAAAAGCCTCTATTATTATGTAACGTGTGAGGGAACTGGCGATATTGATGCATGTATAATTTTAACTCAAGGTTTTTCTGATAGTAATTATAGAAATATACAAAACAGAGAACCATTAGTAAATCAAAATTAACGCATGATAAAGATCAAGCGTTTTTGCGATATAACAAACATAACTGAAAATAGATCATTTGACAGCGTTTTTTCGTGGGAAAAATAGCTTCTACTGCAGCAGGTCTTTGTTGTACTTTACAGTGATAAATGAATATGTATTTGTGACGACATGAGCGACATACGTACATTCACACTCCCTGTATCCGTCCCCCACATAGCCCTCCTTACAGATACAGTTGAAGTTGATGCATTTGGCGTTAAGCACACATGTCCTGTTTCCACACTGTTTCAAAGCTGTGGATTTAAAATGGTTAGTTTCCATGTGTTGCCTAAAGAATACTTTATGTAATTAACAAACACCATTTTCTGTTTGACGACTTCTGTTTCAATTTTGAACATAAGTAGCCAATGAAAATTGAAATAACAGTTTTATTGTTCTTTCATTTTAAGTCAAAACAACTAAATTATCACAAATTATTTAGACGTAGAAAAAAATGAAATTGCTTAACCAATCTTAGATTAGGATGCAGCATTACTATTAAACAACCCCGTTTCTCGTATAAGAACTTGATTGTAAATAAAGCCTTGAAGTGCTTACGTTCACACTGTATGTACCCATTTCCATGGTAACTGTCCTGACAAATGCACTGGTCCCGAAAACAGTAGGAGTAATCTACACAGACGCGGCCCGCACAAAGTCCTAAAGAAGATCATGTTTATTGTAAGTCTTTATTTCTACTTCCAAATTATAAGGCTATTGACAATATGTACGATCTACCCAGTACAGAATAAGATATCTCAAAGGAAATTAATTTTATCAACACATGACACATTATTAATGAAAATTATTTTTAATATACTTTGCAACGTAGATATGATTGATATGGGCATTGTGAACAAATGGAGTATATGAAACAATTGTACAACATAAAATGCATATTTGAGATAAAATGATAGTTTGGGGATTGAAATGATTTATATAGTCAGGAAGGATTACGATAAACGTACGTTTACATCCGACGTATCCGTCGCCATAGAAACCCGGTCGGCAATGACACTGGAAGTTGATGCACACCGCGTTGGTCACACACGATTTCCCACCGCATGTTAACTCAGCTGCCAGATAGATCCACAAATAATTAGTTTTAAAAATGTCATAAATAGCTGGAGACAAAAAAACTCGCCATGAAGTTTACGATATATGCAACAAAAAATAAGACATATATAAAAAAAATTGTAATGTACTGAAACAAACAAAAACAAATCATCAAAAAAAAATCTTTATTGCAATGATATAAGGGAATTCTGTCAAAATTCTCTATATGCGTATTCAAAGAAGTAAGCAAGCTATTTATAACATTTTAAAAATATGTTCATTTATTAAAATGATAAACTCACGTTCACATTTGATGAATCCGTTGCCATGGTAACCGTCCGTACATTCACATATATCATTCTGACAGTAGGCGTTGTCTACACACTTCTTACCGTTACAAAGTTCTACAACAACAACTCCATAGTAAAACTAATTCCGAATGTTTTACATTTGAGTATATTTTAGTATGTGTTACATGCATAACTGACTGTGATATTTTATACTTGTGTTGTATTGTTGTTATCCATTCTGTTAGTGAACCCTTAGGTCTGTTGAATTGGAAATAAATAAATAAACAGATACATAAATACCACATTTACTTATAAACGTCTAAGTCATCTAGTTTCTTACATGACGTTAAAGCTAAGTCACGTATCCATAAATATAGATAGAATGGCAATAAGATACACTCATTACGTACATAAATAATCAAGATTAGAAAACAAACACTGTCTACCATACTTACCAATACAGTTATCGTATCCATCGCCGTAAAACCCAGTCT
Organism: Mizuhopecten yessoensis; assembly: GCF_002113885.1. Taxonomy (NCBI): domain Eukaryota; kingdom Metazoa; phylum Mollusca; class Bivalvia; order Pectinida; family Pectinidae; genus Mizuhopecten; species Mizuhopecten yessoensis. The sequence continues at coordinate 199,681 of NW_018404188.1, forward strand.
TACAAACACAGTGATAGTTTATACACTCCGCATTTTGACAGCATACTTTGTTGTCGCAGACCCCTATCCCTTTAGAAAGACGTCATTGTGGAGATCAAAGATACTATATTTTATGTAGGCAATGATGCTGTCAATGAGTTGAACACGTTTGTATACTTAGGTTCTCATTGAAAAACAAAATGATTACATTTATGTAAGAGAGATAAATAGTTCAAAGTTTGCATATACTATTTATTGTTGAAACTGATTATATAATAGCTTGTATCATATATAGTTTTACGCTATAAACAACCACTATAAATAAACAACATGGTCGTGGTGTTGAATGTAGATAGATGTTGACGTTAGTCTGGTTATAGCTCACAACGTAAAGGTATTCCTGTAGTTTGGTCCTAATTTGTTTGTGATTTTTCGTCTTGACAACAACTAATGTAATATGAAGAATACCTTAGACAGACACACGAATAGATAGGGTAGGGGAAAATATAAACATAGTACAGATCACCAGCGGTGGGGCAGCACTTCAGTATCAATGTTTTCTATGTCATTTACTTAGAAGACACCGATTTTACATTTAGCCTCAAATTAATGACCTCTTAGGTACATGTAGTGGCATATAGTAGCTGGTGTATTATTTAACGAAACCCTGGAAGTTGGTCAGATAGGGGTCGGGGTGACGGTGATTCGGGTTTGTTCTTGTTATTGATAAATGAAATTGACAGGGATACACGTTTTAAATGTGCAATTGCAAAAGTAATAAGTATAACAGATTGGGTTTTTCTTACAAATAATGTTTATGTCATATGTAATAGTCTACCAGTCTTAGTAACAATCTTATTATTTAGAATTATTCATAATTAGCAAAAATACACCCAAGGACCAATCAGAATTAAAAGTCAATAGGAAAACAACAACAGGAACTGATAGACATCAAAAAGTAACACCATTACCTGACAAGCATGCCATGTTTATAGATACGATGTAAGTCTTCAAACATCTTTATCATAATGTGAGTACTTACTGTCACATTGGTGATATCCATTGCCATGATAATCTTCCTCACATTTACATTCGCCATAACGACAAATAGCGTTGTCAACGCAACGCTTACCATCACAGAGTTCTGTGGGAATTAGTCAAGTCAAAGTGTATACATTATATCAGAAGGAATATGGATCCGAACACATTTAGATTTCAATATTTGATAATAGATTTGTTTAAATGTGGCTCGGACTAATTCTTAATATAGTTCCAAAAGTTACAGTTGTTCAGAATATTTTTTATCAACATTGTATTGCTAACCTAGGTGTTCTACAAATTAATACGCGTTTCAGAATTATGTACATCACGATAGTTTTGCTGCTTATAGTAGAATATTGCTACTATAACGAATGCTAATAACAAATCAGCTTAGCAGTCTAAGAGATTTATAAGCTAAATGCAAAGAAGATATCTTGAGAGGTTACTGGTTTTGTTTTGTATTAATATCGATATTTCACCTTGACAGTGAGTATATCCGTCTCCAAAATACCCCCTTTTACAGACACATTGGAAATTAAGGCACTCCGCACCAGCTGTACACTGCTTAGCGCCACACATTGTCAGTGCTTTATTAATAGAAGAAACGAAACCATGTCAAACCAAATGAAATTCCAAATCTTGTTGTTATCTGAATCAGCATGTATATGTCGGAGTAAAAACTTAACGTAATTAAATAACACGCAAAAACGCTTCCATATCTGCCTTTACAGAAAATTATTCATTGGCATTGTGTCATTTTCGACTATATTTGTTATGATATCGATTCCTACTATATTTTATACTTACGCTCGCATTTATAATAACCGTTCCCATGAAAACCATAGTCGCATTGGCATTTCTGATTTTGGCATGAGGCATTAGAAGAACATCGCTTTCCGTCACACAATGCTAAAAAGCAAACACCGGTACGTGCAAATGTATAGTGGTTCTGAATGGAATGACATTTTAAAGCTAAAACACACCCGTGAGGACAAAATTCGACCTCAAAGTCAATTCAAAAAGTGTACACCATCTATTACTCAGTGATTTGTCGAATATGATATTAATTTACCAATATGGATGTAGAAGAGCTTATGTGCAAACAATATTAAGAAATTGAGAAAAAAGGTTGAAATCGAAGCACAAAATTTATAGGAGAGAACAACAACTGAAGCCATATTAAATTTTATTAAATGGTGGTGAAAACTTACGTGAACAGAGCTTGTACCCGTCGCCCGTGTAGCCGTTCTTACAGATACAGTTGTAGTTAATGCAGACTGTATTGGCACAACAAGTCTTACCACCACAAACACCCAAAACTACAAAGCAAAACCAAAAATTTGTTTTGTGATGAGTCACTTATTGCGATGCTGATAAGATACTGTTCAAAGAAAATCACAACATATTAAAGTGGACATACACCTGTTTCTTCTGAAATACTTAAACATTAATATTATCAATAAGATGCGATACTTGCAGATATTTAATGGATTCAGCTTACAGGAAAGAACAGAAGCAGTTTGGGCAAATTATGCAGTATACTTGAATACAGACCATAACACAAATAACGTCATTTGATTTTTGTCTATATTTTGTCTGTGTTGACGATCTACCTTCACATTCAAGTAACCATTGACAACCTACCTTCACATTCAAGTAACCATTGACGATCTACCTTCACATTCAAGTAGCCATTGACAACTTACCTTCTCATTTTGAGTAACCATTGGCAACCTCTCTTCACATTTTGAGTAACCATTGGCAACCTACCTTCACATTCAAGTAACCATTGGCAACCTACCTTCACATTTTGAGTAACCATTGGCAACCTACCTTCACATTTTGAGTAACCATTTCCATGATACCCTGAGTCACAAACGCATCTTCCTAATACACATGCGGCGTAAACGGCACATTTCTTCCCATTACATAGAGCTGAAATGAAGATAGAGAAATATCAATAAAATTAATGTAAGAAAACGACAATACATACAATACAGTTAAATACATTTCAGGTAAAACCGCTTGGCACCGGCAAAGGTTCAGATAACTCTCTTTACCAAATAGTATAAGGGGTCAGATTCGTTCGTATGAATTTAAAAAAATCCGTGCATTTAACACCAAATGGGAGAAAATCAAAAAATAGAAATAAAGAATGAAATATAACCATGTAAGACAAAAATAAATAGTATGCTTTCTTTACAAACATTACCGTTTAGTATTGAAGATGTAGCCTGAAACAAAATACACTTCCTGTAACCATGACTCATTGGACACAACAAAATGTAACATCATCGAGGCAACTGTGAAGATTTTTTATGGACAGTTAGTTTTCGATTCGAAAGTTTTATGTTATCTTAAAGAATTGAAACCTGGACGTTGTAAGATACTTACGTTCGCAGTCGTTCACGCCGTCCCCAAAGTAGCCGCCGTTACACAAGCAATGAGGCATACCATTCAGCAGTCCACAGGTGGCGTGATCGTGACACTTCAACGGGTTAGAGGTCTGCTGCAGAAATGGCTTCCCGTCTACTAGGACACAAGCGGATATAAACCGACAGTCCGCGCTTGTAATCTTCTTATTCAGCTGTAATGACAAATGACCATTCTTGTAAATTTAGTACTTAGAACATATGACATATATCGCGATACTCAGTAAACACTTTTCGAAAACCCATATTACGAATACACTCATTACGAGCATGCTTTTTACGAATTCACTTTTTACGAACACACTTATCACAAATAAACTTTTTATTTAACACGCTTATTACAATTACCTTTTACTGGACAAGTATATAACGAAAACACCTTCAACAAACACGCTAATTACGAAAACACCTTCAACGAACACGCTTATTACGAAAACACCTTCAACGAACACGCTTATTACGAAAACACTTATAGCGTGCTTATTATAAATGCACTTTTAACGAACCTAATTATTACAAATACACTTTAAACGAAGACATTTGATACGAATATACATTTTAATGGACAATATGGGCATGCAAGCGATACAGGCCAATTGGGCCTATTGTATGACTAGTTAACAGATTAATGATCTCTTTCAAGTTTTGGATTTTTTTTTAGAAAATAGCACAATGGCATATGTCTACACAAGGCGATGTTGCTTTGAGGAAAGAGTCAGCATATTGTTTTCTTGCCGCTACGAAGTAGCGGAAGCGAGACTAAGGTGTTGGTTCTAAATCTGTTTTCTGGTATCATCTAGAACACATGTTATTATATCCTCTGACTAATTTCATATCCTTCTGACAAATTTTAAAGTGTTAATGCTACATTAACACTTTAAAATTTGTCAGAAGGATATGCAATTAGGCAGAGAATATATTAAGTTGGAAAATCAGATATCTAGAACAGATTTTTTGATATTTCAAATATACTTTTTCAAGACCGTTAACCTGCTATTTTATTAGAATTGAAAAGCCACGATACTTTCAAAAGCAATGTTGATAGATAAATGCTACTAACGGGTAGGTATCCGAGGGAGGACGAGCAGCCACACTGGGATTTATGGACACAGGTGTCTCCACTGAGCACAAACCCTTCCTTACACTGACACCCTTCAGTCGGAGGTACATGACAAGCAGAAGAGTCTGGATCCTGGTCAAGACAGGTCGCTGGACAACCGCTCACGGAGTAGCTGTATACCATATTGGAGGAGCAGGTCACACCTAATAAATAAGTGGAAACAGCATCAGATTCTTCTTGTTTATTTACTATCATATTATAGCGTTAACAAGACCATTTAGTTCATGCTTTAACTAAATGTTTGCCAGGATATATCAAGTTTCAACTATAATCCTAACTTGCTTAAAGTTTATATTATTTTAAAACAATATCTTAAAATGATTCTTAATAATAACTCATTCACGATATGATGAGTTGATATAACATTTTGTGATTTTGAAAACGGTTTCCAATGCTCACTACAGAATTCTGGTTTCCTCCAGGCGCTGTCGATCCCGCGGGATTCACATTCCGTAGCAAGCCCCTCCAGTATATTGCAGACGACCTCTTTTATCCGAGTCTCGTCAGTATAGAATGAGCAGACATCATACCTACATGACTCGTACATCTCTTGGGCAACGACAGGGTAGTACGCCAAACATACCCGGAAAGGACTCACGTGACCAAGTTTTGGGTTCAGGTACCCACAATATCGATTTTCATCCACTTTGGTTTTCATGTCTTCAGGACAACTGTTCTGTTCGATTTCCTCTGTCTTACAACTGTAGGTAAAAGAGAGTTGCATATGATATCATGTGTAAATAATTATATATAAAAAAGTAAATTTTTAGCAATGTATATGAGAGATTCAGACATTGAAAGATTTAATGCTCTCGCTTATTGACTGATTAAAGAAATAATGGAGAACTGCCCACTATATATAAGAGCGTCCAAAGCATGTTAGAATATGTTAAAGCGTAATAGAAAGGTAAACATCCAGACGACCCAACCTATTAATCATATGTAACAAATACCAAATAACATTTCTCGACCTTGACGCTTTGTATTCAGTCTTAATGTCCTGCAGCAGTCATCTGCAGATATGCAAAGACATCAATAAATGGAATATTCTTGATTTCTATTCGAGGAAATGATGTAAATGTGTTTTGTTTTTAAATGATGCCACACATTTGTTATTTCATTAAGATAAATCAGTCATCTTGTTACCTTTCTGACGGTTTGTCAGAATCGTCCTTGACCTGGTAACTCTGACCAATCAGCTGATACCTATTGGGCATAGTGGACACGTCCTCACCCTCTCGTGTCCTGTAGTCGTCCCTGATGCCATTACAGTCCCCACACAGACCAGTTACCTTCGGACCAAAACTCCTTGGGATTTGAACATACACCTGTGACCTGCCATCCCATGCGACAGTAAGTCCACACTTAGTGGTGAGGCGGACGTATTTACCGGCGTTGTAGATATGAAGGTTACCGGATTCTAAGGAGACGGGAAGATAATTTCTGATGCCATTGATCTACAATATACAAACATACTACAAAAACTGTTTTGCCCATGCCTTACCAAATAAATGCAACTATAATACTTTGAAAACATCAGCTTCAACAGTCTACCATTGGAATTCAAATTCAAAACATAATGGGAAACACAAAACTCCAGCCGCCACAAAAAGGTTTTAAAATGCCCAGGTATGGTTATGATCTTTTATTCCACTAATCACACCGTCAAAATGTTTCCATCGAATCCACGGAAAATGTGCTGGTCATCAGAAAGAAATAATGATAATAAGATAAGGTGGATATGTTTTAATTCCTGACGGATAGCAAAGTGGAAAGTGTCTTTTCAGTCCTTTTTCGTAAAATTAAGAATTGATTAATAACTTAAATGTGACATTTTTCATATAACCAACAAAAATGAATATCTAACAAATGACTCACGTATACAACTTTGTTGACGTGTAATCTAACTTCGAAGCCGTATATTTTGACGTCTACCAATCTTGCGAAGGATACTCTTGTATTTCTTCCTCGTCGTTCATTCTTGACCTCAACATTAAACTGACAAAGATCATTGACGTCTGTGACCTTGACAAGCGTATATTTACAGATGCCTTGAAAATGAATCATCTGTTTGTCGAACGTCCGGAAGTGAGGATCACCGGAAACAGTACAGGTACAGGAAGCTGTAAAAATTGGACCAAACAGAATACAGACGCTCAAAGATAGGAACCTCTTCTATATAGAAACAAAGATATCTTCATCCATATATGACAATGCAACTGATTTAATCAAACTCCATCCATTTGTTTATCATATATCTTTATACTTCATATTTGCATGTTATTATTTCAGTTATGATTTCAAAACTGTAAAAACTGGCACATGGTTTACCTGTTTATATGATATATGGATCTTTTTTTTTAACAACGTCTTTTTAAAAAAGTAAGATAAATTAAAGTCACTTCGTCTTTTCTCTATATTGCTATTTTACATTAAATACTATAAGGTCCTTTTCATTGTATTGCATTTTCAAAATATATAATTGGTTTATATATGATCATAACCATGAAATGGTATTTAGTTGGAAGTTTGCTATGGTTAATTGGTTTCCTCTCCGAGCTTATATCAAATAGTATGAGGTCAAAAGCAATAAAAAAAGTTTGTATAAAGTCCATAGCGTCTTACGTGTATCACGTCCATAGCGTCTTACGTGTATCAAGTCCATAGCGTCTTACGTGTATAAAGTCCATAGCGTCTTACGTGTATAAAGTCCATAGCGTCTTACGTGTATAAAGTCCATAGCGTCTTACGTGTATAAAGTCCATAGCGTCTTACGTGTATAAAGTCCATAGCGTCTTACGTGTATAAAGTCCATAGCGTCTTACGTGTATAAAGTCCATAGCGTCTTACGTGTATAAAGTCCATAGCGTCTTACGTGTATCAAGTCCATAGCGTCTTACGTGTATCAAGTCCATAGCGTCTTACGTGTATAAAGTCCATAGCGTCTTACGTGTATAAAGCCCATAGCGTCTTACGTGTAGCAAGTCCATAGCGTCTTACGTGTATAAAGTCCATAGCGTCTTACGTGTATAAAGTCCATAGCGTCTTACGTTTATCTTTATCAGCAATCTTAAAGTATAGATGTCTATCGTATGGAAGATTAGCCAAAGACATACATGGGACTGCACATTCAAAGTTTGGGAATATATGCAGAGTGGCAAAATATTCAGAGTTCCAAAATGAATTACTCTGTTTCTTCCTTCTAGGACTCATCAGTGAAGCTAGGGGAGAACAGTTGGACTCATCAGTGATCTAGGGGAGAACAGTTGGACTCATCAGTGATCTAGGGGAGAACAGTTGGACTCATCAGTGATCTAGGGGAGAACAGTTGGACTCATCAGTGATCTAGGGGAGAACAGTTGGACTCATCAGTGATCTAGGGGAGAACAGTTGGACTCATCAGTGATCTAGGGGAGAACAGTTGGACTCATCAGTGATCTAGGGGAGAACAGTTGGACTCATCAGTGATCTAGGGGAGAACAGTTGGACTCATCAGTGATCTAGGGGAGAACAGTTGGACTCATCAGTGATCTAGGGGAGAACAGTTGGACTCATCAGTGATCTAGGGGAGAACAGTTGGACTCATCAGTGATCTAGGGGAGAACAGTTGGACTCATCAGTGATCTAGGGGAGAACAGTTGGACTCATCAGTGATCTAGGGGAGAACAGTTGGACTCATCAGTGATCTAGGGGAGAACAGTTGGACTCATCAGTGATCTAGGGGAGAACAGTTGGACTCATCAGTGATCTAGGGGAGAACAGTTGGACTCATCAGTGATCTAGGGGAGAACAGTTGGACTCATCAGTGATCTAGGGGAGAACAGTTGGACTCATCAGTGATCTAGGGGAGAACAGTTGGACTCATCAGTGATCTAGGGGAGAACAGTTGGACTCATCAGTGATCTAGGGGAGAACAGTTGGACTCATCAGTGATCTAGGGGAGAACAGTTGGACTCATCAGTGATCTAGGGGAGAACAGTTGGACTCATCAGTGATCTAGGGGAGAACAGTTGGACTCATCAGTGATCTAGGGGAGAACAGTTGGACTCATCAGTGATCTAGGGGAGAACAGTTGGACTCATCAGTGATCTAGGGGAGAACAGTTGGACTCATCAGTGATCTAGGGGAGAACAGTTGGACTCATCAGTGATCTAGGGGAGAACAGTTGGACTCATCAGTGATCTAGGGGAGAACAGTTGGACTCATCAGTGATCTAGGGGAGAACAGTTGGACTCATCAGTGATCTAGGGGAGAACAGTTGGACTCATCAGTGATCTAGGGGAGAACAGTTGGACTCATCAGTGATCTAGGGGAGAACAGTTGGACTCATCAGTGATCTAGGGGAGAACAGTTGGACTCATCAGTGATCTAGGGGAGAACAGTTGGACTCATCAGTGATCTAGGGGAGAACAGTTGGACTCATCAGTGATCTAGGGGAGAACAGTTGGACTCATCAGTGATCTAGGGGAGAACAGTTGGACTCATCAGTGATCTAGGGGAGAACAGTTGGACTCATCAGTGATCTAGGGGAGAACAGTTGGACTCATCAGTGATCTAGGGGAGAACAGTTGGACTCATCAGTGATCTAGGGGAGAACAGTTGGACTCATCAGTGATCTAGGGGAGAACAGTTGGACTCATCAGTGATCTAGGGGAGAACAGTTGGACTCATCAGTGATCTAGGGGAGAACAGTTGGACTCATCAGTGATCTAGGGGAGAACAGTTGGACTCATCAGTGATCTAGGGGAGAACAGTTGGACTCATCAGTGATCTAGGGGAGAACAGTTGGACTCATCAGTGATCTAGGGGAGAACAGTTGGACTCATCAGTGATCTAGGGGAGAACAGTTGGACTCATCAGTGATCTAGGGGAGAACAGTTGGACTCATCAGTGATCTAGGGGAGAACAGTTGGACTCATCAGTGATCTAGGGGAGAACAGTTGGACTCATCAGTGATCTAGGGGAGAACAGTTGGACTCATCAGTGAAGCTAGGGGAGAACAGTTGGACTCATCAGTGAAGCTAGGGGAGAACAGTTGGACTCATCAGTGAAGCTAGGGGAGAACAGTTGGACTCATCAGTGAAGCTAGGGGAGAACAGTTGGACTCATCAGTGAAGCTAGGGGAGAACAGTTGGACTCATCAGTGATCTAGGGGAGAACAGTTGGACTCATCAGTGAAGCTAGGGGAGAACAGTTGGACTCATCAGTGAAACTACGAGAAAAAAGTAGGACTCATCAGTAAAGCTAGGAGAGAACAGTTGGACTCATCAGTGAAGCTACGGGAGAACAGTTGGACTCATCAGTGAAACTACGAGAAAAAAGTAGGACTCATCAGTGAAGCTAGGAGAGAACAGTTGGACTCATCAGTGAAGCTAGGAGAGAACAGTTGGACTCATTCATCAGTGAAGCTAGGGGAGAACAGTTGGACTCATTCATCAGTGATCTAGGGGAGAACAGTTGGACTCATCAGTGATCTAGGGGAGACTAGTTGGACTCATCAGTGAAGCTAGAGGAGAACAGTTTGACTCATCAGTGAAGCTAGAAGAGAACAGTTGAACTTATCAGTGAAGCTAGGAGAGAAAGTTGAACTCATCAGTGAAGCTAGGGGAGAACAGCTGGACTCATCAGTGAAGCTAGGGGAGAACAGCTGGACTCATTCATCAGTGAAGCTAGGGGAGAACAGCTGGACTCATTCATCAGTGAAGCTAGGGGAGAACAGCTGGACTCATTCATCAGTGAAGCTAGGGGAGAACAGCTGGACTCATCAGTGATAGAGGGAAGAACAGTGGGACTCATCAGTGAAGCTAGGGGAGAACAGTTGGACTCATCAGTGATAGAGGGGAGAACCGGGGGCCTCATCCGTCAAGCTAGGGGAGAACAGTTGGACTCATCAGTGAAGCTAGGGGAGAACAGTTGGACTCATCAGTGATAGAGGGGAGAACAGTTGGGCTCATCAGTGAAGCTAGGGGAGAACAGCTGGACTCATTCATCAGTGAAGCTAGGGGAGAACAGCTGGACTCATCAGTGATAGAGGGGAGAACAGTGGGACCCATCAGTAAAGCTAGGGGAAAACAGCTGGACTCATTCATCAGTGAAGCTAGGGGAGAACAGCTGGCCTCATCAGTGATAGAGGGGAGAACAGTGGGACCCATCAGTAAAGCTAGGGGAAAACAGCTGGAATCATTGATCAGTGAAGCTAGGGGAGAACAGCTGGACTCATCAGTTATAGAGGGGAGAACAGTGGGACTCATCAGTAAAGCTAGGGGAAAACAGCTGGACTCATTCATCAGTGAAGCTAGGGGAGTACAGTTGGACTCATTCATCAGTGATCTAGGGGAGAACAGTTGGACTCATCAGTGATCTAGGGGAGAACAGCTGGACTCATCAGTGGTAGAGGGGAGAACAGGGGGACCCATCAGTAAAGCTAGGGGAAAACAGCTGGAATCATTGATCAGTGAAGCTAGGGGAGAACAGCTGGACTTATCAGTGATAGAGGGGAGAACAGTGGGACTCATCAGTAAAGCTAGGGGAAAACAGCTGGAATCATTCATCAGTGAAGCTAGGGGAGAACAGCTGGACTCATTCATCAGAGAAGCTAGGGGAGAACAGCTGGACTCATCAGTGATCTAGGGGAGAACAGTTGGACTCATCAGTGATAGAGGGGAGAACAGTTGGGCTCATCAATAAAGCTAGGGGAGAACAGCTGGACTCATTCATCAGTGAAGCTAGGGGAGAACAGCTGGACTCATCAGTGATAGAGGGGAGAACAGTGGGACTCATCAGTAAAGCTAGGGGAAAACAGCTGGAATCATTCATCAGTGAAGCTAGGGGAGAACAGCTGGACTCATCAGTGATCTAGGGGAGAACAGCTGGACTCATCAGTGAAGCTAGGGGAGAACAGTTGGACTCATCAGTGAAGATAGGGGAGAACAGCTGGACTCATTCATCAGTTAAGCTAGGGGAGAACAGCTGGACTCATCAGTGATAGAGGGGAGAACATTGGGACTCATCAGTGAATCTAGGGGAGAACAGATGAACTCATCAGTGAAGCTAGTAGAGAACAGTTGGACTCATTCATCAGTGAAGCTATGGGAGAACAGCTGCACTCATCAGTGAAGATAGGGGAGAACAGTTCGATATCCAAATACTATTGAAACAGAAAGTGAAAAACGTAAACCCTCTTGATAATATGCACAAATTGCAGAAGTACTGGTGAATTTCAAACTAGGAACGAGTAAAGATTATATATTAAGAGACATACATTACTCTAATGAGATAACTATGACCAACAAGGCTACTGCAAGCCTCAAGGACTAAGACATCCACCAGAAGAATGTTTCACCCCGTATCTTGAAGGATGAACATTAGACACACACGGGACTACACCTTTAATCTTTGATAATAGATCCAGCATGCCAATAATGAACAAAAAAACTAATGTTGGGAATTTTAACAATCCGTATTAATCAAGCAACTTGAAAGATACTTTTCCAAATTATAGAAGTCTAGGTCAGTAAGGTAAACTGTTTAAGAGTTACTCACCTTCACAAGCTCTGTTGGGGTTCCCGATGTAACCTTTCCTACACATACACTTCCCCGCCACACATTCCGCGTTTTTACCACAGCCGTATCCGCAGGCTGAAGACAAATAATGCAAAGGTTCCTTTCATTATGAAATATGCATTTTTTTTGATAACGCAATCTTAAAATAAAGAATGTGTACAACATTCCTAACTACAGACATATCATTTGAAGATTTCATTGGAGCAGATACCACCTCTTCATATATGATTAATAATGTATCTCTATTCATGACACGTTAAAGTATTTAAGTAAAACGATGGATCCTAAATATCGTGAAATTATTATTTCTTGTCAATGAGGTATTTTGGTTGGCCTACCTCCAGATCGTAGAGTGAAACACACTTGAAAACGTGCCCTGCATCCGTCTTTAACCCAAACCAACCGTCCAGTCGGGAAGAAGCCGAAGGACTGGCGGTATACACAGGCCGCCCTCGATTCTCTTCTAGCCAGTGCCATCGTGATTATGTCCCCTGGTGCATTGTCTATACGGCAGGTGGCGTGCTTGTAAGACCAGCTGCTACAAGCAACCTCTTTACAAACCCTGTTGGTGTCTTAAAAAGTAATGTAAACCATCACGATATCATCTATTTTACCAATTTGAGAGAAAAAATATAGCTGTTTGGGCTAGCAAGGTCATTTTTGCTCATGTAATGGAATTATAATTATACTATTCCGTCAGTAGTGTCATTCTGATAGTAGGTTATATTATTTTCTCTCTAAAACGAGCAACAGCAATACTTATCATCACAACGAGGCCTTTGGTAGGATGATACGCTTGTTCATTAAAACAATAAAAAAATATTGGAATCAATGGAATTAATTTTTTATTATTAGTTAACATACCATGCATGCAGATAGGCGTTGCCTATGTTATCGTGATCGTCTTTCAAAAGTACATTTGTTTTGCTAAATGGATATGCTCGTTGTGTTTGCCACATTAAAAAACCGTCAGATAGCTTCATTGAATAGTATCTTTTATGCAAATATAAAGTACAGTTTTAAACATGTTAATAACGCTAAGAACAGTCATTTGCGAATTAAAGGAGTGAATACAATGAATGACGAAATGTGTGTAAGTGTTTACAGAAAAAAAATCCCCAAAATTTATAAAAAAAAAATGACTAAAAGAATATCATTAAATACATCCAATGAAACATTATAGTTTATAATATATGTATTATAATCAATAATTTGAAACTTACCAATCGCCGACGTAAGTCCAAACGAGAGAGAACATAGGGACACCAACAGAAACACGTTCATGTCTGCTCTTAGCGACTGGTTTCTGGTGATGTGAAACCTCCGTACTATTTTTATGAGAACCCTTATATCTCGGTGGCCATCCTTAGTGAATCACGTGCGTTCACACCTGTGTACACCTGTCTACGCGTAACCTAGTCATGTGAAGTAGGATTACATTGGTCTTACAACGGCACTTAGGGATTTCTTAGTATCATATACGTAATTTTTTGTATATCGTTTATTTGAAGAAAAAAACACACTTATTGTTATGCCTTTTTCCTTCTTGTTATTTCAAAGTTGCTTGACTCTTTCAAAATATTACAGTAAATTTAACTTCTATCACACATTGCTTTGTTTTTGCAATATCTTTACTGAGGATATTGTTTTAAAATCGTGAAGAATACTAAGTTTTTTTACTTTTAAATGCAACCCCCCTGTGGCAATAAGAATATATAAGACGGCATATGCACTTATTTATTTAAAGCATTGCAGATGACTTTTTTGTCTCTTAATCAATATAAAAAATCATAACATAATTTTCTATAATATGTTCCATCGTCAAGTACAAACATAGATACGGCGAATCCTGTGCTTGTCTGACAGTTTCGTTTATAGCAAGCCTTCAAGCAAACCTTCTCAAGTACCAAGAACTGTAAAAGCTCGTCCAAAACATTTCAAAAATTTTATTTTCATAGTTTTTACCTTCACACAATGATTGATCATTCATGAACCTACAATATGCATATCAAATACCACTATTCTGATAAAATATTGATCGTAAATATCTATTATAAATTTTAACACTTTCATCAAATATTGCGATTGGAACTTTCATCATTAATAGTACAATTTAAAAAATGTACTACAATTTAAATATTTCATTTTTCTCTTTTTAACTTCCTGCATGAAGGTTTGACACCTCGGGACTCCATGCAAATTATTAGCATCCTAGCAAATTTTATGGAGTTACTACTACTACTACTACTACTACTACTCCTACTACTTCTCTAGCCTGTATATATATAATGTATCAACAAGGAACCTCAATGTCACATTTGAAAGCTTTGTTCACAAATTTTAACACCTGTTTCAAAACTTCAACTTGTTGAATTTTGGTTAAAATACTCTTACAATTGCTAGGAATATAACTCTATCAATGCATAGAATTTGTATTTTCCTTACATACAATTCAAATTTATAATTCACGTTATCTTAAATAAGAACATTTTCTTTCTTACTCCTTTATGACCATTATTCTTCGTCTTAAAATAAAGTACTTCAAAAGTCTAGCACGACTGATTATATTTCTGATGTGTGTTTTTTTAATAACACACAATTCGATATTAAGTAAAAGTATGATTTTCCGCTTGAGTGATCGTTACATAACCTGATATAAACCCGTCTGATGAAATTGTTTCTTTTTAATAATCAATGTTTGTTGATATATTCACATGTGTATTCCATGCAATTCAGTGTATTCTCTCGCATGAATTGTTTTAACAAGCCGATCAATAATCTGAAGGTATATTATACTCTTGTTGTAGTGAATCTTAACCACGCTTGACTTAGTTTGAATTAACCATATGTCACCTGATATTGTAGACAGCCACATTGAACCGGTACGATAACTGTTAGTGAGGGACCACACACACATCCTATGTAGTGCTATGCTGCCCCGAACTCATCAGTGTAAAACACAAAGTAGATATAATATATTCAATGCTTGCCTTGCTAATCCGAGAAACGTGCAGGTTTACAGGTAAAATATAGAGGGCCATTTTTACTGCATAAACAAGATTTCGCTGCATAAGAAAATGCTAACAGTGTTTGCACATAGCATTGTAAACCTCTACGGTGACATTACACATAGCATTGTAAACCTCTACGGTGACATTACACATAGCATTGTAAACCTCTACGGTGACATTACACATAGCATTGTAAACCTCTACGGTGACATTACACATAGCATTGTAAACCTCTACGGTGACATTACACATAGCATTGTAAACCTCTACGGTGACATTACACATAGCATTGTAAACCTCTACGGTGACATTACACATAGCATTGTAAACCTCTACGGTGACATTACACATAGCATTGTAAACCTCTACGGTGACATTACACATAGCATTGTAAACCTCTACGGTGACATTACACATAGCATTGTAAACCTCTACGGTGACATTACACATAGCATTGTAAACCTCTACGGTGACATTACACATAGCATTGTAAACCTCTACGGTGACATTACAATTAGTTTAGCTAACAAATCGAAGATTTGAACTTCATATAACATTATATATATATATATAAAAAAACATAGAAAAATATATAAAAAAATATAAATTCAAAAATAGTCCAATGCAAAATTTTATTAATTCGAAGTCGGAAATGTAGAATGTCTATCGTTCAACTAATGACATTTAGCAAATTAGTTCGTGTTATTTTGATCACTGAGAATCGCTATTACATGTACGCATATTATGATATGAAATAAAAAGGTCCGACCGAAAGTCAACCAACTAGTGTACAGATACCATTGTATTGTCATTACACATAAAACAGATAGAAAGTGATGATAACTTCCCGTGACATGTAACAAAGCTATGTTTATAAATTACCACAAGTAACTAGTGTACAGATACCAATGTATTGTCATTACACATAAAACAGATAGAAAGTGATGATAACTTCCCGTGACATGTAACAAAGCTATGTTTATCAATTACCAAGAGTAACTAGTGTACAGATACCATTGTATTGTCATAACACATAAAACAGATAGAAAGTGATGATAACTTCCCGTTACATGTAACAAAGCTATGTTTATCAATTACCACAAGTAACTAGTGTACAGATACCATTGTATTGTCATTACATATAAAACAGATAGAAAGTGATGATAACTTCCCGTGACATGTAACAAAGCTATGCATATTAATTACCACAAGTAACTAGTGTACAGATACCATTGTATTGTCATTACACATAAAACAGATAGAAAGTGATGATAACTTCCCGTGTAAATAACTAGCTGGTCATTTCGAATTTGTTACAGATAGTTGCAACATATAATTGTTTACATGTTAATACTTTTTAGCAGAATATTTGATTTGTGAGTATAAAATATAATTAAATATGTTATCTGGTAAGAGTACATTGTTTACAATATATTCTGTTTGAAACAATTACTAAACAATATTGGTATATTTTATATCAATACGCAGTAGTTTGTACGATTGACGACTATAGGAAGGGTACAGTGTCCTGACATTGTCCCTGTGTTATCCACTCGTCATCAGTACATTAATTCGGATCGCTGACCACGATTGTTAAATAACAATAGCAAAGCGGTGCAGACAAACCCACGTGGTGTGTCTACTTAAGATGTACACTGATAACCTACTGGTTAACCGTATTGTCTATAAGACTCGTATACATATTATATATTTATAAACATGGCTTCGAAAGGGTGTCCACGATGTAAGTAGTACCTTTCATTCACTCAGAAATTAAACCTTACGGCATTTATTGTATAAATAAGACGATTGGTTTTTATTTTAATTACAGAGCCAAAGTAAATACCAGTGAATTTAATTTTTGCAAAGGTTTTATACTACAGTCCAGTGTAGAGGAGTCCCATTCCCTCCTGTATTGGTTCATTTATTAATTTATTTACATGAAATGATCTGTATATGGACATTGATGACCAATGCTATCTACAATGGTTCTGTAGGCTGACTGGAGAGATATATGGATAAATAAAACGAAAAGACGTCTTCACTGAACATAACACGTTAGCAATGGGTTCCGGTAACACAAAGTAAGTATAATCAGACCCTTTTTGCATAAACGTTGATATGTGTTGATTTGAAAATGTTGTCCCTGTGTGTTGACACTGTGTAGTATGGTCTGTTTTAAATAAACAAATATAGTCTTAACATATCAATGGTCATTAATTAATGGTCAGTGTGTTTACCTTAGTCTGCGGGGTTATACGTATTACAAGATTACATTAAGCAAGTGGTGTACAATGGGGAACTTTTGCGGTTTTCGCTGATACGATGCAACCAGGATAATTACCGCCCTCGATAATTTATACTTTATAATATCACGATGTAAAATTAGTACCGCAGGAACAATATGAAACATTTCAGTTCAATAAGAATGCTTGTCAAATAAATGTCTGATTTTCGAATATTATTCTAATAAATATGAGTTTTATTATCCTTTCAGACCAAAATCACGAGTGAGGGGAGGTGAAAAGAAGAAGAAGGAGGTAGCAGAGCTACAGGTGATAATAAAACAACTTGGCTTCTGGACTGAACTCGAAATTCTCTACTACCAAATATGTGACCGAGTGGAGGAGGTTTGTGATTTCTTTCTACGCCATTATCAGGAAACAAAATATCCCATTTGATTTAACAATGCTATTCAAACTGTGGTAGGAACCATGGCTTTAACCATATTTTGACCTCAATTATTAGTCATGAATGAAATATACCAAAATGCATGTACTCGTCTTGATACATGGGAAGTATTGTTTCAAGAACGAAATTACCAAGAGGTTCTATAACGTTTTAGATCATTGGTTTTCATAATAATTAATCAAGTAACGGCTAAAAGATCTCAATAGAATAGTATGATACTTTTGACGTCATATATTAAACCTCGATGACTTTTTCGGCACATTGATTGACAGTTTTGGCAACATATCGAACACAACTGTAGTACATACTGCCCTGTGTATTGTACCCAATAATCATATGATAAATAGTGTAAGGGCCAGGGGCTGGAAATAATGAGCTGTGAACCTAAATATGATAAAGAGATTTGCCATGTTTATGTGCTTTGATGTCTCTTCATAATGTTCCTTGTGTATAAGTACAGTTGCATTGTGATATATGTAGTACGTTTAAACATGCTCGCTTTAGTAATTTTTCTTTTTTTTAATAGTTTTTAGTAATCGGTACTCATTTCACACAAATCGTTGGAGTGTAAAACCTTATTTGTTATATATGTCTATGTAGCATGAATGATATTCTAGATTTTTTTGTGATATCAGCATGACGACACCTTTTTGTATTTTTTCTTAAGAGATGTTCGTCTTTTCAAAAGTCAGCATCATGTCCTTGGGAATATCATTTACCGTTATTATTACGCTAATATCTGATCGTACAAGACAATTCAAGGAATATATATGTATATTTGTATAAAATGATTAAATTTACAATAAATGTTTGTGTCAAAAGAAAAGGTAGAGAAGGAGTGATTGCCTCCATGAGGTCATCAATGCATAACAATTATTGAACAGTTGTAATAAGCGTCACGTCAGCTGATAATAATCAGCCTATAATGATGTGTCAATGAGGCAGTAAAATATAGTTCATCCATCCCCATATAGTATGTTTATATGTGTGTTTGCTGTATGAACTGAAACGTTGTGCCTACGTAATGTAATGCCGTTAATAGCGGTGATAAATCTTTATCCACGCGTGAATATACAAAAAAACTAAGGTGACCCCAACCTCGTCTGACGGATCAAATAGATAATGAAAGATGTTTGTATTGGAATTCCATGAACGGAGAAATGATCGGTGAATCGCATGTTTTGCAGGAATTGCTGCACCTTTTGGCTTTGTCACTGGTGTTTTGTTGGGAGTCAACTGTCTCTTTACGTCGCTATGGTATAATGAAAATTGTCTAATCTGGCATCCTGTTGAAAAAGTAGTTCGATATTATATTGGATTCGAAAGAATGTTGGAACATATTCCATTCCGATATTTCAGCTTATAATAACATGCTGGTTTTAATTTCTCGTTTACAGATGGAACATGGTTGGCCGGTCGTGGAAGGTTTGAAAAAGGCCTTTCAGGCATTTGAGAAACAGATCCAGGCTAAGGGATGGAAAAAGAAGTTTGTATCATCAACCTCCTATCATCGCTACCAACGACTGAAAAATGACCTAATACAAGTACGTGGCTTTGATCAGTCAAAGTAACCATCCCTTGTCTATACGTGCGTTTTTGTAAGTATTTCTTAGCATCTGCTTTAAAAGAAACCAGTTCTTGAGACTTGATCTTTTTATCACCTTTTTTTTTATTGCTTTGTCTAAAGGAGAACGAAAAAAAGCGGTTTTCATGAGCAAGCGTTTTGTATGCCGGTAACTATTATGTAAATCAGTAGTAATATATATATGTATGTATGGAAGATATTTGTAGGCTTGGACGTTTAATTAAAAAAATCACTTGGCGGTTTTAAGGAGTGAGTACACTGGCTACGTCTTTGTTTTCATTAATTACACAATTGATGTATTTTTGACAATGGTACTTATTTAAATATTTCATAGTTTTTAATCTGACAACTACTTAAGACCGTCCGTGCAAAGTTGTATATCGGTATCTTTGAAGCACATATATGTATTATAAGGCGAACGTTTCTGCTTGTGGAAATTATCGCGTTGTGGTCCTTTAAACTGATCGCGATGAGGAAAGTTTCGCTTTCACAATAGTTCTGAAATGTTTACGTCTATTTAACTATAATCTACAATCGAATATTCGTGTGGTGATATCTTCTCGCTAATCTACTCCACGTGATAAACTCCAACATTTCCATACCTCGACAATTCTCACATTTACAGTATGTTGTACCTCTTACACCAAGAACATCTTTCAACATATCAAATTCTTATCTCAGGAAGAAAATATTATAAAAAAAATCATATAGAATTTAATATTATTTATAACAATTTGCTTTCTGATTATATATCCAGGCTGGTACTAAGAAAAACTCGAATATCAAAAAGCCTACTATCCCGAAAAATATGTTGAATAAACGAGCCAATAACGACGACATTCAAGATTACAGTGTGGTGTAAGTTTGAAATCACTTGTATTACATTTTGTTACCCAGTTGCTACTTTAGTTTTAATTAGAACAGGATGTTCTGCTTCTGCTAAGCAGACTGCTGAATTTGAAATATTAGAGACGATAACTATTTTCAAGAAAAGGAAATAATTTCGATTAAAATTCATCAATCAACAAACGTATTTTTTTCCATGAAAGCTTCTTTGCAGTAAATC
Source organism: Mizuhopecten yessoensis (assembly GCF_002113885.1). Classification (NCBI taxonomy): domain Eukaryota; kingdom Metazoa; phylum Mollusca; class Bivalvia; order Pectinida; family Pectinidae; genus Mizuhopecten; species Mizuhopecten yessoensis. Next base: position 220,169 of record NW_018404188.1, read on the forward strand.
AACAAGATTTCCAGAATGTAGTCATATTTAACGGTACAAAGCGAAACATATAAATGTTGTCTCGGGAGGTACCTTCAATCATTATGTAAACATTTGGAGTACTGTTAGTTTTTAAGACGATAATGAAACTTATGCGAACTTCCATTTGAATATATTTATTTATAAAGTGGCGCGTATTATTAACAGCCATCTGACTACATTTCAGGGTGGAACAACAGTTGACGCAGGCGCAGGCGGAGGTAAAAGCCCTCAAAAAGCAACTGGACAGGTACCTTCTCCATGCTATAGCACTACGTATATTATGTATTATGTATCGAATATTATAAATAATGCAGAAAGCAAGCTGAACTATTTTTACACACATAGAGAAATATATAAAACATCTTAAAACAGGAAAGGTTGCTTAGTCGTAGTATACGCTTTTCTCCGTTATTGGTATAAATATTGAGTGTTTGGTTGTGGTATAGTGCTATTAGATGGTAACATGTTAGTTTTGTTTTTATTTCGAAGGATTTTTTGTATCTTTTTAAATCTTCAATAGTAAACACACTTTGATAACGATAGTCTTTTTCTCTAAGTTCTTTAATGCGGTTATGGTAGTCAGTAGTGTTTGTTTTACTAGGTGTGCTTAAATTATTGTCAACATGTTTTGATCTTTTTTGTTTCCGAAGTCCTTGTTTGTTTAATCCATTTCGAATGATCCTTTTTCTTTACAAGACAATCCAACACCACACAGATAAAAGAAGTGTCTGTCAATAAGTAAGGACTGTATGCTCTGTCTCACTTGGTTTGAAATATTTATATAGATATAACAAGCTTGTAACAGTGGTGTGTCTAATATATAGGTAGTGTGCATTTGTATCTGTATGTATATCCATGCATGGTGATCCAAGTACTCATATCATCAACAGACGATTTGTCACAATGATCATATCGTTAAATATAACCTTTAAATGTTTAGTAGGTATATTGAGTCTTAGTGCAGTAGAAATGTAAATATTACAACATCAAACTTCTTATTTTATGATTTTTTATGTGGCGTTTTGGTCATAGTCTCAAATTTGTATAAAAGTATAAAGAGGACCAAACGCAAACTAATGCCCCACTATGTGTGATATTGATTCACACTAAGACATATCATAACAATAATTCACCAGGTAGGAGTGATATTGATTCACACTAAGACATATCATAAAAATAATTCACCAGGTAGGAGTGATATTGATTCAAACTAAAGCTTATCATAACAATAATTCACCAGGTAAGAGTGATATTGATTCACATTAAGACTTATCATAACAATAATTCACCAGGTAAGAGTGATATTGATTCACACTAAGGCTTATCATAACAATAATTCACCAGGTAAGAGTGATATTGATTCAAACTAAGACATATCATAACAATAATTCACCAGGTAAGAGTGATTTTGATTCACACTAGAACATATCATAAAAATAATTCACCAGGTAAGAGTGATATTGATTCAAACTAAGACATATCATAACAATAATTCACCAGGTAAGAGTGATATTGATTCACAGTAAGGCTTATCATAACAATAATTCACAAGGTAAGAGTGATACAAAAGCTAATATCAATGAAAATAGTATTTGATTATTTGCACAAATGTATCGAATTAGTAGAAGATTATCCTATAAAAATAACAGAGCAACAATATAAACTGATGTTTTCTTGTCGCAATAACGCATTTATCATCTAACGTTACTGTACCCTAATTATATCCACTCATTTAACGTCACTGTACCCTAATTATACCCACTCATCTAACGTCACTGAACCCTAATTATAACCACTCATTTAACGTCACTGTACCCTAATTATCCCCACTCATCTAACGTCACTGTACCCTTATTATACCCACTCATCTAACGTCACGTATCCTAATTATACCCACTCATCTAACGTTACTGTCCCCTAATTACACCCACTCATCTAACGTTACTGTACCCCAATTACACCCACTCATCTAACGTTACTGTACCCCAATTACACCCACTCATCTAACGTTACTGTACCCTAATTACACCCACTCATCTAACGTTACTGTACCCTGATTATACCCACTAATTTAACGTTACTGTACCCTAATTATACCCACTCATCTAACGTCACTGTACCCTAATTATACCCACTCATTTAACGTTACTGTACCCTTATTGTACCCACTCATCTAACGTTAATGTACCCTAATTATACCCACTCATCTAGCGTTACTGTACCCTAATTATACCCACTCATCTAGCGTTACTGTACCCTAATTATACTCACTCATCTAACGTCACTGTGCCCTAAATACACCCACTCATTTAACGTTACTGTAACCTAATTATACCCACTCATCTAACATTACTGTACCCTAATTACACCCACTCATCTAACGTTACTGTACCCTGATTATACCCGCTAATTTAACGTTACTGTACCCTAATTATACCAACTCATCTAACGTCACTGTACCCTAATTATACCCACTCATTTAACGTTACTGTACCATAATTATACCCACTCATCTAACGTTACTGTACCTAACGTCACTGTACCCTAATTATACCCACTCATCTAACCTAACTTTACTGTACCCTAATTACACCCACTCATCTAACGTTACTGTACCCTGATTATACCCGCTAATTTAACGTTACTGTACCCTAATTATACCAACTCATCTAACGTCACTGTACCCTAATTATACCCACTCATTTAACGTTACTGTACTCTAATTATACCCACTCATGTAACGTTACTGTACCCTTATTGTACCCACTCATCTAACGTTAATGTACCCTAATTATACCCACTCATCTAGCGTTACTGTACCCTAATTATACTCACTCATCTAACGTCACTGTGCCCTAAATACACCCACTCATTTAACGTTACTGTACCCTAATTATACCCCCTCATTTAACGTTACTGTACCCTAATTATACCCCCTCATTTAACGTTACTGTACCCTAATTATACTCACTCATCTAACGTCACTGTGCCCTAAATACACCCACTCATTTAACGTTACTGTAACCTAATTATACCCACTCATCTAACATTACTGTACCCTAATTACACCCACTCATCTAACGTTACTGTACCCTAATTATACACACTCATCTAACGTTACTGTACCCTAATTATTCCCACTCATCTAACGGTACTGTACCCTAATTATACCCACTCATCTAACGTAACTGTACCCTAATTACACCCACTCATTTAACGTTACTGCACCCTAATTATACCCACTGATCTAACGTCACTGTACCCTAATTATACCCACTCATTTAACGTTACTGTACTCTAATTATACCCACTCATTTAACGTTACTGTACCCTTATTGTACCCACTCATCTAACGTTAATGTACCCTAATTATACCCACTCATCTAGCGTTACTGTACCCTAATTATACTCACTCATCTAACGTCACTGTGCCCTAAATACACCCACTCATTTAACGTTACTGTAACCTAATTATACCCACTCATCTAACATTACTGTACCCTAATTACACCCACTCATCTAACGTTACTGTACCCTGATTATACCCGCTAATTTAACGTTACTGTACCCTAATTATACCAACTCATTTAACGTTACTGTACCCTAATTATACTCACTCATCTAACGTCACTGTGCCCTAAATACACCCACTCATTTAACGTTACTGTAACCTAATTATACCCACTCATCTAACGTTACTGTACCCTAATTATACCCACTCATCTAACGTTACTGTACCCTAATCATATCCACTCATCTAGCGTTACTGTACCCTAATTATACCCACTCATTTAACGTTACTGTACCCTAATTACACCCACTCATTTAACGTTACTGTACTCTAATTATACCCACTCATCTAACGTCACTGTAACCTAATTATACCCACTCATCTGACGTCACTGTACCCTAATTATACCCACTTATTTAACGTTACTGTACCCTAATTATGCCCACTCATCTAACGTTACTGTCCCCTCATTATACCCACTCATTTAACGTCACTGTTCCCTAATTATACCCACTCATCTATCGTTACTGTACCCTAATTATATCTAACGTTACTGTACCCTAATAATACCCACTCATCTAACGTTACTGAACCCTATTTATACCCACTCATCTAACGTCACTGTACCCTAATTATACCCACTCATCTAACGTTACTGTACCCTAATTATACCCACCCATCTAACGTTACTGTACCCTCATTATACCCACTCATTTAACGTTACTGTACCCTAATTGTACCCACTCATCTAACGTTACTGTACCCTAATTATACCCACTCATTTAAAGTCACTGTATCCTAATTATACCCACTCATCTAACGTTACTGAACCCTAATTATACCCACTCATTTAACGTCACTGTACCCTAATTATACCCACTCATTTAACAACACTGTATCCTAATTATACCCACTCATCTAACGTTACTGTAACCTAATTATACCCACTCATCTAACGTTACTGCACCCTAATTACACCCACACATCTAACGCTCCTGAACCCTAATTATACCCACTCATTTAACGTCACTGTATCCTAATTATACCCACTCATCTAACGTTACTGGACCCTAATTATACCCACTCATCTAACGTTACTATACCCTAATTATACCCACTCATCTAACGTTACTGGACCCTAATTATACCCACTCATCTAACGTTACTATACCCTAATTATACCCACTCATCTAACGTTATTGTACCCTAATTATACCCACTCATTTAACGTCACTGTATCCTAATTATACCCACTCATCTAACGTTACTGTAACCTAATTATACCCACTCATCTAACGTTACTGGACCCTAATTATACCCACTCATCTAACGTTACTGGACCCTAATTATACCCACTCATCTAACGTTACTGCACCCTAATTATACCCACTCATCTAACGTTACTGGACCCTAATTATACCCACTCATCTAACGTTACTATACCCTAATTATACCCACTCATCTAACGTTACTGAACCCTAATTATACCCACTCATTTAACGTCACTGTATCCTAATTATACCCACTCATCTAACGTTACTGGACCCTAATTATACCCACTCATCTAACGTTACTGGACCCTAATTATACCCACTCATCTAACGTTACTATACCCTAATTATACCCACTCATCTAACGTTATTGTACCCTAATTATACCCACTCATTTAACGTTACTCTACCCTAATTGTACCCACTCATCTAACGTTACTGTACCCTAATTGTACCCACTCATTTAACGTCACTGTATCCTAATTATACCCACTCATCTAACGTTACTGAACCCTAATTATACCCACTCATTTAACGTCACTGTATCCTAATTATACCCACTCATCTAACGTTACTGGACCCTAATTATACCCACTCATCTAACGTTACTATACCCTAATTATACCCACTCATCTAACGTTACTGTACCCTAATTACACCAACCCATCTAACGTTCCTGTACCCTAATTATACCCACTCATTTAACGTTACTGTACCCTAATTGTACCCACTCATCTAACGTTACTGTACCCTAAATATACCCACTCATCTAACGTTACTGTACCCTAATTATACCCACTCATCTAACGTTACTGTACCCTAATTACACCCACCCATTTAACGTTACAGTACCCTAATTATACCCACTCATCTAACGTCACTGTACCCTAATTATACCCACTCATTTAACGTTACTGTCCCCTAATTATACCCACTCATCTGACGTCACTGTACCCTAATTATACCCACTCATCTATCGTTACTGTACCCTAATTATCCCCACTCATCTAACGTCACGGTATCCTAATTATACCCACTCATCTAACGTTACTGTACCCTAATTATACCCACTCATTTAACATCACTGTACCCTAATTATACCCACTCATCTAACGTTACTGTACACTAATTATACCCACTCATCTAACGTTACTGTACCCTAATTATACCCACTCATCTAACGTCACTGTACCCTAATTATACCCACTCATTTAACGTTACTGTACCCTAATTATACCCACTCATTTAACGTCACTGTACCCTAATTATACCCACTCATCTAACGTCACGGTATCCTAATTATACCCACTCATCTAACGTTACTGTACCCTAATTATACCCACTCATCTAACGTTACTGTACCCAAATTATACCCACTCATCTAACGTTACTCTACCCTAATTATACCCACTCATCTAACGTTACTGTACCCTAATTATACCCACTCATCTAACGTTACTATACCCTAATTATACCCACTCATCTAACGTTACTGTACCCTAATTATACCCACTCATTTAACGTTACTGTACACTAATTATACCCACTCATCTAACGTTACTGTACCCTAATCATACCCACTCATCTAACGTTACTGTGCCCTAAGTATACCCACTCATTTAACGTTACTGTACCCTAAATAAACCCACTCATTTAACGTTACTGTACCCTAATTATAACCATTCATCTAACGTCACTGTACCATAATTATACCCACTCATCTAACGTTACTGTACCCTAATTATACCAACGTTACATCACTCTTTGAAATATCGCAGTGACCAATAGACCTAATCTAATATATTGTTGATGTTTAAAGATATAGCATCGTACGAATTCGTTTAATTTTCATTTAACCGTAGAGATATTCACCTAACATGCATCGATGAATAGAATTGATAGATTGTGGTCTGAATCACACTGGTGTTTAAATAGATCAGAGTACCCAAATCCTCTGAAGCAAGTTATCGATTTTCGTTAATTTAATCCTTATTTTATATATATATANATCCAATATGAGCACTGGCTCCGTTAATATCATTTCGTGTCTGTTGAATCTCCGTATGGCATGATTTGTTGAAGTTGCCTGTGACTTGAATTGTGTTTGTATGAATATACCTTATGACGTTATTTTTAACACATTGCTTAAATAATATATATTTGGAATTATTTTATCATTTTGATTTTTATATGATTTTAACATCCTATTTCTTGAAATATTGCAAAAGTGTAAATGTTCATATTACTTCGAATTATGTATGTATATTGACTTACACTGGTGTTTATATATCCGTATAAGATATAAAGTAGTATAGCTCCCCATATGAGTTCATGAATATTGATTTACTATCCGATTTCAGAAACGTACATATACTGATATATTCCTGGAGTATTTTTAAGAATTTAATTTATACAGACTTCAGGGAGAACTGGTTGAATTCCACACCGCTAGACTAGAGGTGGATCGGTGGATTGATAAGCTCATAGACAAGAACAACACCATTCTCAAAGTCCATACATACATGAAGCCAGCTAATGATGTTCAAATGGATGACGTCATGGAGGAGGTCATGGAAGAGGTCAATCCTCTACCTTCTGTTCATCTACAGCGTAAACATGATTCTAAAGACATTCTAGAAAGCACACACCGATGGATGGAGTTCTTTACAACAATTTTACCGTGAGTTTTAATATGGTCAAAACAAGACATTCCAAATATTTGATTAAGAGTTCTCTTTTCAGCTAGAAATATTTCAATTAGTTTCAGAACTTACAGCAAGGTTTATTAAATGTTAACACCTGTTTCATGATACGTTTATCTACTTTTTATATTGCCACTTCAGGGAATACTACGAGATGAAAACTCTACAAAGCAGATATACAAAAGTTAAGGACTCTGTATTAATGTTTGGTCCTGTTCCATCGCTTACTGAAAGAACGGAGTATCAGATGGAGGAGACACCCCGGGGAAAGGGGATGAAACGAAAGAAAGTTGTGGTGGTACCTGAGGAAGACGAGGGGGACGGGCTGGTTCGTTTACTTGAAGAAACACAGGAACGACTACAGGAACAGGAGAATGCGATATTGTATATCTATCTATTCTTGACCGATATATTCGTTATGCTAACTGATAAACTTTCTAAAAATTAAACTTAAGATAAATATATTTGATGAAGTTCCAACGTTCTAAAGAAAAGGATCGATGCAATTTGAAATCATAACAGGAAAATACCATTTGGTATACATTTTGCCTTTAGATTATTATTCAAAATCTACCGTAGAATATATGATTCAAATATAATCAGCTTAGTAGGCAAGCCAAATATGGATTAAATGTTTCAGTTGTACTGTTACTGAAAACCTTCGTAAGGATCTATCAAATTCAGATACAGTCAAATAGAGCCTAACAGGTTAACGAAATCTGGCTGCGAATTGATCATCTGAATACCAAATATTCTGGTCAGGAGGATGATTTCCCTTTTCTCCATAGCTCTTTACAGGAGGATAATGAGTTTCTTCGTAAGAAGTTGCGGACAGGAGGTTACACCCAGCGTGAGGGTGATGATGATACTGGAGCCGGACCGAGTGTCCCTAGAATTATTCCTCCGCCTACCTTTTCAAAACAGGAGGAGGAAGATCGCAAAGCAATAATGAAGAGAAACCCTCGCAACGCCGAATATCTGGACGCTCTAATGACGTAAGTAGTAGTCTATGTGTATGGTAATACACTACAAACAAACTGTTGTTGTCTTGTAATCGTTTTGAAGGATTGCAGTTTTGATCAACCACTTTGCCATTTTTTTGAGATCTACCCTTCATGGAAGTTAAACAAACCTTAGTCATACATACCATATTATTGCGATATCAAGTGTTATCACATGTATTATAGTTTACTTTAAGTTTTTGTAAGTATTAATAGAGGAAAGGTTCATTTCAAATTCTTTTTTCAGTTTTTCTGACTAAAGATGAAAATTTGTTAATTATTAATCACTTTAGGAATGTCTTATTCCATTGACTGTAGGCAACCGTCGTTCCACCTCCCGGTAATAACACAAGCTATTTAGCAGCATGGCGCTTTATTAAAATCTTACTTGTGTAATGATTCCTCTATACACGAAATGGCTGAGTGTAGACTTTGTTTGGCTTTTTGTATAGTCTCACTAAATATTTGAATACGTGCTTCAATATTTCGTATAACTTGTAATTTGTTTTGTAACATGTAATATGTGTGATTCAGGCAAATGCAATTCTACAATCTATCCTGGGACTATTCCTTATCGTTATTTTTACTTCCGGCCGTATTACAGCAAAAGTTTCATTTTCATATCAATACGTATCATTTAGTATCAATAGCTATCCATAATCATGCATCGATGAACAATATTTTGACATTCACTTATTACATTAGATCTGGTCATTCCTAGTTAGCTATGCCCTTGGCCTGTATTACCAATAGCATAACCATTGCACGCTGAACTGTATTAAATATGCTTGCTGGTTTTATCAGGTCTATAATGAAATATTTACTGCTGTTGTGACGCTTGAAAAAGTTGACAGTATAATATGCTTGGTTTTGATGCTTTTGGCATGATGAAGCACTCAAACAACACACATACACACATAACTCGCATGGAGGCATGTCCTTTAATGCCATTATCTGTTATTAGGACTCTTAAATCAATAAATTAGGCAATCCAGCTCAAATTCTAAATAGATTTTAACTGATATTTACAAAAGGTTGGGTATGTCAAAATAATGCAAACGATATAGTGATCCAAATGACTTTTAACAATCCCGATTAAAAATTGTCTAAGTTAAGTCAACAGCGATTATCTTTCATCGTTGGATTGTGACATTGTATGAAGAAATAGAAGCTAAAGGAATGAAGATATATGCGACGTCAAACCGGTTTAATCATTCATTGTTCATTGTTTGTCTGCAGTCAAATCAAGCATCAGAAGTTGGTAACTCGACGTATAGATCGCCTGAAAATGAACGTAGTGAAAGTGAAACTCCATGGCGGTTATGACGAGAATGACATGGCGGGGGCCATGACAACGACGGAGGACGGAGCGGAGTTCGATGCTCTCATGGTCATAGAAACCAACAACCGTGTCCTGAATGAAACCATTCCGTAAGTATACCTCCATTTGTATTCAGACTGTGATAGAAAAATGTAAACTGCAGAACACCGATACACTTTTATCGCTTTGATAGAAACAGATTTTGTGAGAACTAGGCACAGATTTATTTCATATAGTTAATTTTCTTAAATTTTTTATATCAATATAATGGATCGTTTACAAGTATTGATTAAATTTAAACAATACAATAGCCAATAAGCAACCACACGCCTTGTATAGACACATTGAAAATGGATGGAATGTTGTTTTAAAAAAGGATGCAATGTCAAATACGTCTTTTTTTGTCAATGATTAAACAACAACACATTTCGTATTTAGTTATTTTTTTTTAGTTTAGTATCGGCTGTGTTTGATCAATTAAAATTTATTATTAATTGTCTTCACTTATTTCGTATGAAAAATCAGTGTTACTGATACAAACGTCCATTCAATAAATACAGTTATACTGTGGTTTGATACCACAAAACATACACTTTTATGTTTTCACGCATTCCTATGTTGATTAATTATTTGCCGATTCCGTTATTGCTGAAATATTTTCATTTCGATGTTTACTACTATATTTGGAAAAATCACAAATACCATGAACATTTTCCCCTGTTTTCAAGACGTTGACTTGTGTGCTAAGACATATCATTAATACTGATTTAAAATATGTTGGATATTAACTGATAGAGCTGTTCATTTGGAAATATAAATATTGCTGTTCAAGCTCCACACTTTCATATGTTTTCAACCGCCCAGGGAGCTAGAGAACCTGCTGATGTTAGCAACTGTCGGCCAGAAACTGCTAGAGACGGTGGACACGATGTACACCCACTTCTGTTCCGACATCCTTCGAGACAACGAGCGCCTTCTAGCACAGCTTGGTGAACAGGAACCAGATACAGAAAAAGACACGGCGTCCAACATCGTCACAAAGTACAGGCAGAAACTTGAGGACATTCAGACCACACTACTCAGGTAAAATTGAAATATTGCACATTATGACATTTAAACAGTTCCATTTGGAGTTCTGTGATTTGTACTTATTTTGGAAACATACTGATGCACCATGGAATATTCATGTCTTGCTTTGTTTCTGATTGACGTTTTATGTATATATCATTGCGAACAGGAACAGGGACGATATCGTACAGCTACAGAAAGAAAAGAGTGGGTTGGAGAAGAAGGCCAGCGAACTGCGGGAAACAAAAAAGGCTATGAGAAAGCTGGAGATAAAAGCAGAGAAAATGACCTCAAAGTAAACAAACCTAATTAGTACAATACTTGCTTTGGAACTACTCCATCAAGTTCTTTTCATGCATTACTAAGCTCATGTAATTAACATGGATGTATTTAGCTGTGCATAAGGCAGGTCATTATTGAGTTAAGCGATTGTGTTGCTCTTGAAACTTTAAACTGTCAATTTCTTTATAAATGATATGTCAAATACTAAATTTATACAAGAAACATTATTTACAAACATATAATCTTAAATACAAAACTCGTCTTTACCTCGGACTCTAGACTTGTGCGGAAGACCGGCACGGAGCTGGTGCGAGAAAACCCGGATGTAACAGATGTCGTAGGCTTTAAGAAAGGGAAGACAATATGGGACCGCTATAAAGACGCGTACGAATTTGAGTGGTATGACGCGTATGATTTGGAGAAGAACTACCTGGGAAAGCCGCCAAGGGAGGGAATAGACACACTTTTACAAATGCTCAAGGTATATATTGATGGTGTACCGGTATGACCCATACAAAATGGCTTTAATTCTGTTATAGGCATTGAATCAGGAGGTAACTGTCTTTACAAGCCTCTTTACTTTGAATTTTGTTGAATTTGATGGACCTATATTTTACCAGACTATCGGCATTCTCTGTGCACCGATTCTAGCGATATGATTTAATGCTTAATAATTCATCTATGCTTAAGTTTCATTATAGACATATTGATTATGCTTTGCTCTCTGAAACATTAATTTTGAGAACTATTATTTGTTAGTGTCTACGATAATTAAGGATCCTAATACCACTGCAAAAAGACTGTAAATATGTATTAGAAAGTATTTCTCATCATGTTTATAGCTCCGATAAATACTTGCTGAGAGGAAGACCATACCTTTAGGGATTGATTTATGAAATAACAAAGATACAATCAAACAAATTTAATCGACAACGGGGCTAAACCAGGTTTCGAACCCCAAACCCCTTGCTCTAACCGAATGAGCTTCCTGATCAACGCACTTCCTAGCCGAACTGTGCAACAGTAAGATCCAAAACGAAATCAAGGAGTGGTTTTTGTAACAATAAAACACAGTGCAGTGGAACAGGGATCCTTAATGACTTGATCACAGTGTTTTAACTCGTTGATGGTCCACATGTTTTCCCCGATTTGTCTGGGGAAATTATGTTTGGTGCAACATGTGGTAGAGAAAACATTTTTTAAAACAACTCTTTTCGCCACTTGTTGGTTTCCGTTGCTCATGATGATTTGTATTTGTCTGTTGACGCTTTGTTATATAAACATATAGCTGTACTTAAGCATCGGTATTCATCAACGCAAGAAGCATGACGTCTTACATCCTATAGATGAGTGTTAGGGTACTGGTGTCAAATACTAATAAATGTGCCACATGTGGTAGAGTGCATATTTCTGAAGCAACTGGTTTCTCCCCTGGTTAGTTTTAGTTTTCTTGGTGCTTTGTATTAACGCGTTGGTATATGTAGACATTTCTGTGGTTAAGCATCGGTATTCATCAACGCATTAATACCATTAATGAGTGTCAGGGTTCTGGTGTTGAATACACGCGTGTCAAGGCATTGGTATTCAATACAGTTTATTCCATTCATGTGTAGTGGTATTCTTTTAATTTTAGGATTGCTTCGAATATTGCAAGAAGGAGGCTGACGACCAATGGGAACAGATCAAGATAGCGCTATTGTGGGAGGCGAAGATCGTAAGTTATATATGACGTATACTTTTGGTGCTCCATTTTATTCAATTTCAAAAGTCAAATGTAAATATCACACAAACTAATAACGTTAAATGAATTTAAGGAAACTGTATAAATTCAGACCTTGTTGATGTTTTGCTATTTAAATACAGATTTCCAAAGTTTTGATTAATCATGTTGGAAACATAATGTCTCATCGATATTGTTTATTGGACTCTTAAAGATTAGTATTGAGAGATGCAATTCACTAATTTGATGAAGACAAATTCATACTTGAGCGCATTACTGTACAGGACAAAGGGGTGCAAATGTAGAGGAGAAACATTTCAACTGATTAGAAGAACCAATTTCAATATGTATTTGTTTATTTATAACAATCAAACACAATTCAAACTTTCGTTGATTCTTCAAACCTGAAATGAGTTTTATGCAAATGTTTGTTTTAATAGATATGAAGTCGAGACAAATACTTTTACACTTGTATTTCAAACCATTTCAAATTTAGCTTTATATAGCATTAATGATTCATCCTGAATTGTAAATCCACCATACAGAGCGATGGACAAGAGGTAGTATATTATTTAGCTACTTGTGTAAACGTTAGTGTCTTGGATTAAAGAGGACAGTATGGTGAATTGGTGTGATTCAGTGAAGTTGTACACATGATGTTGCAATCTACTGTTCTGTTTTTTGATATCACAAAAGTTTTATCGTATTTGTCGAGAATTGTTCAATCTACAACATTAATGATTGTGACGTAAAGTTAAAGTAGCATAGCACACACAATTCAATCAGTAGTATTGTCTTCAGCTATCTGTTAAGCATTTACAGATTGTTCTCCTTATACAATGCAAATACTTTGAAGTAGTTTCATTATAGTTTATGCTTTTGAACAATTTTGAGAATTTTAAGTTTTGATATGAACCAATAAACAAACGTGTAAGTTCTTGAAAAGATTTCCCTACGAGAAAAGCTAAAGAAGACAAACGGTGAAGCTGAAGACGTATGACATCATTGTGTGTGCCTATGATACTGTAAGGAGTGTTATGATAACTTAGAAAGTCATATCTTCTGCAAACTTGAGTTTGTTAAAATGAAGATTAAGTCTACACGTTTCGATGTTTATAACTTGACTTCTTTTTTTCCTTTCTATTCATTGTATAACAATGTCACGAATTTCAGTTTTAATTTATCCCCAGGTGGTTGAAATCGGTGATGGGTTTAACACACTGTCTTGTAGATGTTGTTTGTGTCCAAGTAGATAGAAGGGTTTTGTTGTATATTTTCATGATTCAGTTAGTCCCTTCGACTCAACGTTGACGGACTCTATAATAATGGTTTTAATCATCCGTATATATATTTATTGATGCAATACAGAGTTTAGTATAATAGATTTTGAAAGTCACTTACTAGACCAATTATGGTAATTACCTTAAATTTCTTTTTAAAAAAAAAGCACTAAATATTATTCTTGGTACATAGTACATATTAATACCATACCCAAATACTTAACTTTTAAAACATCGCTTTTTGCAGGAAAGAGATTTTACAGAGCAGGATACTAAATATCTCCTGAATTTGCGCAAGAATTATATTGGATCCACGGATATCATCGAAGATGTAAGATGATCAAATTGTTATATTACTTATCTGTTTAATTTCACGTAAAGTATATAGAATCTAGTTTTGGAAAAAAAAGATTTCTAAACAATCATTCTAGTGTATCGCCCTCGTTTTCTGAATGATACATAGTTAAGTGAACATAATAAGCTTCTGTTGTCATAATGAATTGAACATTAAGTTTCTTCATGATTTAAATATTTACAGAATTTAAGTTTATTTTGATTTCAGTTTAATGGCTTTTGTGTGTATAATTAAGGATTGTTTCTAAAAGTGTTCTGATGCTATATTAATGTTTTAACACAGCATTTCCGGGAGAAAGGGATGTCTTCTGAATACCAGAAGGAGGCCAGAGACGACAAGTTCAATCCTTACATTCGAAAACTCGTGGAACTGTGCTGGTTCCTGGTGCTTCAGGATCCGCCTATGCACCTTCACTGGGACATCAAATACGCCGACTTCGTGGACAGGGACATGTACGATAACTTCACACTGAATGGGCGACGGTATGACTTCATCGTCTGGCCTGCCATGCTTCTATACAAGGACGGACCACTCCTTTCTAAAGGCATCATACAGCCTATCTTTCTGGACTAGGTGTCGCTGTCATACAATACTTCACCCTAGGCTCGAGACGGCTATCATACAAACACTACAGACACGACTATTTAACCAAGACTCGAGACGGCTATCATACAAACACTACAGACACGTCTAGTTAACCAAGACTCGAAACGGCTTTCATACAAACACTACAGACACGTCTATTTGTGTCTTTATATCATACAGTATGTCTTCCCGGAATGGGGTGACATCCCTACAGCCTTTCTCACGCGACTCATGCTAGTTAGCACGTCACTAATTTATTGTCACTGTTACTGGACGTAATGGTCTTAAAACATCGTAATACTAGTAGTCTAGTGTACGATATTATCGGTATAAATACCATGTTACACTTTTTACACCGTTTCTTAATTTCTAAGTTGTTGAGGAATAAGAGCTTACATCAATACCTACCTTTCTCTTTACAGCCTTGAGCATGGCATCCACCATCACCCTCCCTGATGAACTTCTTTTTATTAAAACCCACTTGTCCTGTGAACTAAAGTTTCATTTATATATTTCTTTCCGCAAACATACATACATATCTTCATATATTATGGATTGCTATCATCTTAGCATACATGTCTTAAAAATCACTACAATTATACAAATAAGTGAGCAACTATTTAAAAATGACCAAGGAAACAATAAGCAAGCCAAACTAAGTAAACATTTACTACACAGTGTGTCCACTGTGTCCGTTTAGGACACATCGGTTGTCCTAAAGATCAACAGAATAATATCTCATATAACATAACGTATCCTTCTGTAATACGATTGGTCTGGATACACTAATGTATCATGGGATAAAAATCCTTGTATAGAAAAGAAAGTCTGATCTCAATTGAACATGATTGTTTATCATTAAGTTAAAACATACTACATAAATGACTGGATATTATAATGAAATATAAAACCAAACCATCAGTATCAGTTTTGTTTTGTTTTGAAGATAATTTAAATTAATGGGTATTCCCTTTCTCTGCTGGCAGAGTAGAATGTGTCCGATTACTTGAATCCTCAGAACAAAACACATAATACACTGGTGTATTCTGGTCCTTAAATTGTACCTATGATTTATATATACATATTTATATACTCGTAATATGTGTGCCTATTTCACAAATACTTAGTACATAGTTTCATTTCTATTTTGTCATGTTGATAGTAACCGTTTGAAAGGTTGATGAAAATTCGATTCAGGTTGAAGTTAATTGATATAGCTTTGAAATGACTTCTTGTAATTAATTTTAATTGATTTAAATCATTCTAATTATTTCTCAATTTTTGAAATTCGGAACGAAATATCCAGCTGATGTTTTTACTATTTTTATTACATTTTACAGTGTTCATTCTTTGGGGGGGAAAAACAAAATCGAAAAAGTCGTATATATATGGTACAAATACGACTACCACGTCAGCATTTACAAGAATGACTTACCAGTCTGTTTTGGAATGCATCTTTTGTTATACAGACAAGGATGTGGTATGCTTACCAGACATTCCCAAAGTCCATACCAAGCATATCTTTCTAATGTTTAGTGATCATATATTATGTAAACAGATTTTAAATAAATATAAACTAGTAGACCTGAAGTTGAAACTACTGTTGCCTAAACCCCATGCACTGATGTTGTGCAAAAACACATGTTTCAACTGTAATGATAACATTCGAGGTCAATCGAATGTTATACGATATTTCTTGCAGTTGTCAATAACAAATATTTTCTTATTTGATTTCAATGCGATAACTTTGATCGATTTAAGGAGTTCAATTACAATATAACAAAAATAAAAGAAACACAAATTAAGTACGGTATATTGAAGCGCGACAATTTGGGAATAAAATTATTCAAATTTGGAAGTATGTTGTCATTTTCTTTTAATGATCATGCCAAGTGTTATACGATATAGTTTACTGCCGACCATGATCATGCCAAGTGTTATACGATATGGTTTACTTCCGACCATGATCATGCCAAGTGTGACACGATATGGTTTACTGCCGACCATGATAATGCCAAGTGTTATACGATATGGTTTTCTGCCGACCATGATCATGCCAAGAGTTATACGATATGGTTTACTGCCATGATCATGCCAAGTGTTATACGACATGGTTTACTGCCATGATCATGCCAAGTGTTATACTATATGGGTTACTGCCGACCATGATCATGCCATGTGTTATACGCTATGGTTTACTGCCGACCATGATCATTCCAAGTGTTATACGATATGGTTTACTTCCGACCATGATCATGCCAAGTGTTATACGACATGGTTTACTGCCATGATCATGCCAAGTGTTATACGATATGGGTTACTGCCGACCATGATCATGCCAAGTCTTATACGATATGGTTTACTGCCGTGATCATGCCAAGTGTTATACGACATGGTTTACTGCCATGATCATGCCAAGTGTTATACGTTATGGTTTACTGCCATGATCATGCCAAGTGTTATACGACATGGTTTACTGCCATGATCATGCCAAGTGTTATACTATATGGTTTACTGCAGACCATGATCATGCCAAGTGTTATACGATATGGTTTACTGCCGACCATGGAAACATTTATATGACTGCGTATAACTTCACATATCAATTATAATACATAATTATGGATATTAAATGAACGAACGATCAATCGATATCCTTTCTTTCTTCTACATCGTGTTTTCCTCTTGTGTATTTGAAGGATATATTCGTAACCGTTAAAAAATGTCACTCTGAAAAAGGTTCATATAACGAACTCGTTCAGTGTCAGAATGTTTGGCACTGTGTACCCTTATGTCACATGTATCTTTGTGACATGGAGATATTCTTTCTTATGGTTGAATGTTCGATTTATTCATTATGGAATGACCAAGGGAGATATTTTATAGGGTTTGTTAACCAGCTTATATCACTTTATTTTATTTGACTGTGATATGATATTACCGTAGGATCAATTATAAAATATGTTCAGTTATGAGAAAACAAAGTAGGACCTGACAAACTGTAATTTGTAAAAATTTAAATACATGGTCTTTTATTTTGTTGATAATGTTTCGGAAATGAAAAAAATAATAAAGAAAGATATGGTTTCGATATCAATATTGAGTCTTGTAAACATAAAGAACACAGTGTAAATAAATAAACAATAAATAAATAACTGAATCCTAAATGAATGTAATACTCGGTCATTGACATTGGAATGAATATTACAACATAACGTACAATTACAGATGTGAGATCGGTAGAGGAAGTGAACTTGCTTTGTTATTATTTTTTTTTATTAATGTATCTGTTTGTATCTACGAGTAACAGTGCAGGCGGCCTTTTTATGAACCAGGAAGTACCATAGAACAAACATACGTGTAACACTACATACGGCTTTTGTTTACATATGCGGCCGTTTAACTACCTAATACGTACGGTGAATCAATAAAACAATAATAAAATGCAGTTATATTTTCTTGTAGATCAGCCATAGCTTGCAAACAATATATGACGGTAACATTTGCACTTTAAAAGTTGCTATTCTGCGTTCGTTCTCCCACAATTATTATCACTTTTTTAACAGATATATTTCTCGAAATATATCGTAAATCGATACTTTTATTTTTCAAAAAAAATAAATCAAACAGATTGTTAAACTACCCAAATAGTACTCGAGGCATTCCTGAAGGTTAAACAGCATACATATAAGTTTTGCCTGGTTAAAATCTAATCGAAAATAGAAGTGTGATTTATATTACGCTCCGTTCGTTGCGCAGGATTGACATACGGAGAAAACGGACTGGGTCTAGTGACCCAATACCATTTCATATCCGATCAATTAGAAACCCGATTATCGTGATGAAAATCCAGTGCGCTAACCGCAGCGCAATCCAACCATCTCGTATTGGCAGTTTTAGGCAGTGGTACAAGGATCATTGATACTGATGTTATAACACAGAATGGTCATCTTGACTAATTGTAGAACTAGGCATGAAAACCACATCAGACCACTAGTGGTAAAAAGTGAGTTCAAACTGACCGGAACAGTCAGTAAAAACGGAACCACTAATGGTCAAGATTTGAATTAGAACTGACCGGAACAGCCAATACATACGGAACCACTAGTGGTCAAGATCTGAATTAGAACTGACCGGATCAGTCACTACATACGGAACCACTGGTGGTCAAGATCAACCTATTTCCTATGACCTATTATTAAATAACGGCCAGTTGAAAAAGACAACACATTACAATGTATACTGTTTAATTGGATCATTTGTGAACGAGATCAGTATCGTTCTTAATGATAAATACAACCACCATAATGCAGGACCATGGACGATCATGATACACAGTCTTAGCCGTGGCTATGAAGCTCCTATCGGGAATAACGGTGGCAAAATTAAACCAAAATAAAATTATAATTAGACACACCAAATCGAAAATTTTAAAGATATACTCGCTATCACACACGACAACGCATCCATAAAAACGGAGTTAAATTCCATAATCCACCGTCATCAGTGATCTTCTCGGACACTGCAGCAATAAATCGGTAAGAAAATGGACAATGGAAGTGTCGTGGTCAATCTATGCTACAGCTACATCTAAAACGAAATAAAGGGACAATTACTGCATATACGAAAAAAACAGAGTGCTGGGGGACAGGAATCGTTAATATGCTCAGGCGTCTTACTTCTATCTAAAGAAAACATTATTTAAACAGGTACAAGCCACGATACTGAGGAATTTGTTATCTAAATATTGATAAAAATTACTTGGTATATGTTGATACTCTAAAACCTGTCCTAGTACACACTCGTCATTGTGCGGTTTATCTTTGTCAACGTACCTGTATAATTAAATGTGCACAAAATGTTTACTACGACCTTCGATCAGGCAAGGCAACACCAGCTAAGAGTATATACACATTCACAAAACACCTGTAATTACCTGTTTTACGATAGAGATTCATACGATATAACTTTTCTCAGAACCGAGTCTAAATATAGCGCTAGCTGTTCTGTATATCAATATACGACTTACAAGGAATTCACCATTATAAACATATCCAGACTACCCGGTATAGGTGGATGGGCTGTTTAACCGGTTGTGGACTGTTTACAGATATTACTAAAGGTAACTGATTGGATTTTGTACGTAATGTGCGTATGAGTTAAACACGAGTGTTTCAGATGAGACATAACGATAGTTACATACATAGTCTTTATTTGATAACCTAGTTCATATTTTGTTATAGTTAATTGCATAATCTGCCCATTAGTAATATTAGTAATGCCCAGGAAGTAATATTAAATCAGTTTATCAAACAAGTCCGTTCAAGAGACTGCTTCTGTCTGTATTGTGTTGTTGTTACCCGACAACCTTAATGCATGCACAATATGTAAATGAAGATATACTTTTTAACTTTAAAGTTCTTTAATAAACTTACATTTGCATAGATTAAAACATGAAAATTTTACACATGTACGTTAATTCAAGACTTCACAAAATGTGTAGGTTCTAGACTTTTTGGTAAGCTCATTGATATTAACCGGGAACATGATATTTAGGTAAGCTCATTGATATTAACCGGGAATATGATATTTAGGTAAGCTCATTGATATTAACCGGGAACATGATATTTAGGAAAAGGAAAGAGCTTACCTTTTACCGGATTTTAGTTTCAATTTTAAATGGCATGTCTTACAATATTGTTAAGGGGCAAAACAAAAACAAACAAACAAAAATATAACAAAAAACAATAACTTTACTAGTTATCAATTTGAAATTATTAATTACGTCTTTAATTTTTGAAATTCCTATAATTATAGTTTCGCGCACCTCCCCTTCTATAACAACAGTAGTTTAGACCGATTATAATTTCCAACTTGTCTGCCCCTAGCATCACCGATGGGTCCTACATGGACGAAACAGCTGTATGGTGCAGTGTAGTTAATTTTTGGCATGCCGTGTCTATAACCAAATAGTACAGGTGCTGTCGCATGTTTGTGTTTTTGGTTCATCTTACATTGATATGAAGACCCTATATTGATATCCTCTTAGTAATTAAACAGAACTAGACGCACATTTCTGCAGACATGAGTTCTCAAGAAAAGCAGAAACATGAAGAACCTCTAGCCAAAGATCTAGACAACAAAGACAATGGGTAAGTGTTTATATTGAACATGAAATTTCATATGTATAAATTGTAAAAGAACAAATCGATCTGGACAAATAAGTCAATTGATATACAGTGTATGAATACATAATTTCCAAGCGCACATCTGTTGATCTTTGATACCGTTACTGAGTATAGTATATCTGTGTTGGTTAATGGCGATTTCTAGTTGTTCTCGATAGTTATTTCTGCAGGACCGTAGTTGAGGATATTATGGTGTCGCTAAACTTTGCCGTTTGACAATCCTGCAGGTGTTATAAAAACTTTGGAAAGGTACGACACCTTCAGAGGAAACCATACATCTTTCAACGTGTTATTTATGAAGTGCGTTATTCCTGTCAGAAAAATAAGCAAATATTTCGCTTAGATAAAAAATATAGCCCACAAGGTTGGTGATAGATGCATACAAAATTAGTAAGAAGAAGGTCTGCTAATATCCGAATGCTACAACTAAATAATTTGGTATCGTGAAATTTTGGTGTGTTCAATAATGGTTTTGGCTCATTCACTCCAAGCGCCAAATAAACCAAATACCACATCAAAACATATCCAAAAGTACGGTATGACATTTTAGTTTACTCTCAAGTTCGGTGTATAATCTATGATAATTGATATTAATTTATTTGACAGAAGAAAATAGCCAGGAACTGATATGTTTATTTCTATTATACCCCCTAGTCAAAGTTCCACTTCGAATCCGGATAAAACTGAAAGTAATACCGAGCAGAAAAATGAAGATTTGGGAAGTGGCAACGGTATTGCTCAAAGCACTGATGCGCAACATGAAATTCCAGCCTCAAATAATGGAACGACACGATCTGAACAATGGTATATTTTTATATAACTTGTACTTAAAAATCTGAAATTTCTCCAGTAAAAGCTTTGTACATGTATGTTCCAAATGAATAAAATTATGAAGTTGATTGCAATAATAGAATTATAGTTTTTGAGATTTTAATACAACAGAACAATTAGATTTTATACCTATCAATATACATTTCACTGTAAGCTTACTTTCCTCACCAGCAACACTCAAAACAACACAGATCTGCTCGCAGAAGTCCAAAAGATACACTTCCTGATATGTGAACAGAAGGGCAGCCAAACAGATGACAGCATTCTATTAATACAGGAATCGCAAAGGTAAGACAGTTTATGTATATGTATTGCGTTTGATTTCTAAAACCATGATTTATCGTTCTCAGGGTCATAAGAAGTCGAGTTTATAGGGAGACAGAAAAAATAGAATAGGTAACAGAAATAGAGATATACCAAATGTTTCAAAAGGAGTTGCTGCAGATCTATTTTGATCTGTTCAATGTCGTTTTAGCAGAAGACAGGAAAAATTCCTACGATTCTTTCCTTGATGATACAAATGGTGTATGATTAAGAACAAAAAACAATCTTTGATGATTTAAGACCGATTTTTTTCTGTTTGGTACATGTAACAATATCAATGTGAAATATATATATAAAAAAAATCACAGTTTAAGATTAAGATTTTCGCAACATTAACTCCAAACTCAAGGAAAATGTTTTTCTAATAAACACACCTATGTAAGTATTGTAACTTATGTTTAAAAATATTTGATATTATCCAGAGTATTTTCGGAAATGCTTGACAAGATAGAAAAAAGTGTGGAAATGCCAGCCCAATTCACAGGGGATACAGAGAAGAAACACAGAAAGAGTGAGAAATCAGCCCAAAAAAATAACGAAGCAGCTGCTAAAACGACAAGAATTAAAACCTTACTTTGTTATCTTGATCAGAAGCGTGGAGAAATGACAAAATTGAGAGAAGAGTATGTTTATTACCTATTTGGTGTATATTACATATGTTACTGACAAAATACTACAATTATCATAAATAATACTTAAGAATTTATTATGAATGCAAAAACAAATTCGAAATGAAAATAGTTTATTATATAGAAGGCACGAGGGTTCACAAAAAACACACCAGATTTCATGCTAAAACTAGTTAGACATGCACATCCTATTTCTAGCGACTGCATCAACATTAACTGTAAAACGTTGGAATAATGCGCAGCTACTTATTGAATCTAAGTACCTATGTTTTAAATAATATAGCACATAAAACAGTTCTTTTTCAATAAATTGATAATTAAGAACAGTATCTGAACGCATAATCTTAGTTTTCTGCATATATACCGTTGTATAATGGAGACCCTGTACCCTTTTATTACAGAGTAGAGAAGACACAGAGCGAATTAAACAAGTAAGTAAACAACTGAAGGAGACATGAATATGGCAAGCTTTACTCGTAATGATGTGTCTCTTAATATTTATATAACATCACATTCTTTGTTAATATAATCCACCTTAATCTATTATTTCTACCCATTTAAATATAGGAATAAATCTATATAACATTAATTAGCTACGTCCTAAGTGGAGAGTAGATTCATAATATGTAACAACTTAACTCCCTTGAGAGTTTAAGTTTTGCCAGACATTTAGCACTCTTTAATCTTTACTCTTTTTACTCTTTAATCAACATTTTCGCTGAAAACGTCCATCAAAACATGTCGCTTATATTAATATAAAGTTAAATTACATTTTTCAATAAATATTGCCTCGTGGGTATGATATTTTTCATCTATTAGATTTGAACAAGTTCATGCTGAGCGGACGTCCTGGTACAAAGGTCTACAGGAAGACATTCAAAAGCAGCACCAACCAACAATTGATATTCCAGAGGTCTTGTCTGAGGAAGAAAAGCGTGGATTTAAAATGTTCAAAACTGTTCTGGAAAAGTAGGGAAATACAAATATAATAATATTAGAACCAGGATTTTTGATAGAAAAAGTGCTGTTGTCTAATACTAAGGAAATACGAAGAAAATCTAAAATATATTAATATTGACAAAAGAAATCAATCTCGAAAGAAGATTAAATCATTTAATAAATATGTGCGTTTGTGGTTTGAAATTGATTTTAACTTAGTGAAATTCATGGTATATATTACTTGCTGGAAATGTGAGAGAATGCTACATATTGATTTTGGCTTTATTGAATAATATTTTATGCGTTTCTCATGTATTTAGTTGAAAAAAACATTAAACTGTGCTCTTTGTTGTCTCGCAGGAAAACTGAAAAAGTTGAAAAGCTGGAAAAGGAAATGAAAGAGTTAGATCAAACGTATGTACTAAGATGGGTTTTTTTTTTTTTTTTTCATTCAACAAAAACTGATATGAACTCTCCAAAGGCTCCATAATATGCTGGTAAATTTTAGAATTAACTTTTGTAAACTGATGTTCATTTGAGATTATATCCTAAACCTGATTGCCATTATCATACATCTTTAAAAATGTACAATGTGATGATCTGCCATTGATTGCATTAACCATAGTTTTATGTCCGTTTTTTTTCTAGGCAAGAACAAAGATTGAAAACAAAGGCAAAAGAAATGGACAAGTTACGTGAAAGGTATTCATTGCTTGCACAATATCAGCTTCAATTACAACTTAAAAATAATTACGATTTGAATGACCTTTAATGTATATTACAATCTATCAAAATAGTTTTATGAATTATCTCATAATGAAAACATAAAAAAAAACATGCTGAATGTTACCGCACATACATTCAGTATTATAGTATACATTTTAGGTCAAAGGGAAGTATTATTTTGTTTCATTTAAACAAATATCAGGATGGACTCACCATTGGCTCGATAAATATTCTGGTAATTTTTATTGCATTTGCCTCATGTATATAGTTTAAGTCTCGTGTATATAGTTTACGAAGACAATAAACGTTGCTCTTCGTTGTTTCGCAGAGAAGCCGAAAAAGTTGAAAAGCTTAAAAAGGAAAAGAAAAGTTTAGAACAAAGGTGCGTACAAAGATGTATTGTTTCTTTCATTCAATAAATATCGAGATGAACACTCCATAGGCTCTGGTATTCTGGTAAATGTGAAATTCAACTTTTGTAAACAGCAGAATATGATAATCTGCCATTGACTGCACTAATTTTCTGTCCGTTGTTTTATTTTTTAAGGGGAGAACAAAATTTGAAAAGTATGGAGAAAGAAATGGACATGTTACGTCAAAGGTATGGTATGCATTGCTTACACGCTATCGACTTCAATTACAGCTTAAAAATTACGGACTGAATAGCTTGTAATGAATATAAAATTCTCACAATGAAAACTCAAACAAAAACACCCATTGTTATCATACATGATGTCTTTCCCAAATACTCACTGAACGGATTTGCTGTTGTGTATTTTGCATTGTAACCTAACCCTAAACCTTACCATGCAGGCTGAGCAAGATGGCTGGTGCGAAACTAACAGAAGGAAATCCTAGCTTTACAGACCTCAATGATCCAAACAGACCATTGAAACTCGCGGAACGATATACAGAGCTTAACGACAATGAGTGGACAGACGCGTATGAGATACTGACAGGAGACAGGGGGATCAAACGAAAAGATGCTATAATTATACTACGAGATATCGTGACGGTAAGAAATACAAACACACGTAAATAAAATTGGAGGAAAATGTATTTCTTGACTGGGAACATAAAGTCTTTAAAATATTATTCTGTTTAGCACATTTTTGTGAGCAAATAAAATCCGGGTTCATGTGTGTATAAAAAATTATTGAGGTCCCTCGGTGGAGTTGCATCTCAAATAGGAATAATACAAATAAGTATATTTATCGACTTCGATTTTGATAGGAGAATTGGACTTGGCATGCAAAAATACATTTATAGATATTTAATTACGAAGTTATCGCATTAAGAACGAGACTTTGACTTGATTCATGGATTGACAATGTTTTTTTTATTTTTCACTGTTACATGCAAGGATTGTTATAATGAATGTGTCCGACTTGCCGAGGAACAATGGAGGTCCCTGGCAAGGATTCTTACACAGACAAGAACGGATACAGCAGATGAAGTAAGATTTATATATATATATTTACGTTTACTTTTCTACTGAAATTTGATTCAATATACTTATTAAATTTTCCAATTTTTAGACTGTTATATCCCCTCTTGAAGATTGTTTCTGTGTGTTCTGTTATTAACGTTAAAATCAATTTACAACAGTTATTTATCTTACCAGAATGACGTAACACAATGAATGGTATTAGACTTGCACAACTCCGATATTTATGAAATTAGCAAATTAGCACTGAATGTAAATCTAATGATTTCTGTTGAAATTTATGAGGTTCATATATAAATGATTTTTAATATAACTTAGTGTCAATAATGCCTTGATTTGAAGGCAGAGTGTTAGGGTTCAATACAGAAAAGGGGTGATGCCTTAAAAACCCGTCTTTAATACATTATAAGGGTTTTAACCTTATTTGGTATGAAGCATCCCTGGATGAAGACGGTTAATGTTATGACCTCTTGCGTCCATCTTCACATTTTTATCAAACCAATCTATTTGGCTATTGAATCATCCTTCATATGGTATTGTTTGGGTTGAAATGAAATCGAAGTGTTATAAGTATCGTTGTTTGATTCAATTAAACTCCCTAAATGCTATTATTGTTTCAAATATCGGATATATATTTAAAATCCTATCTTGTTAGGACAAAGCTAATTACGTTTGAGCGAGTCAGTCCCTATGGGCTCTTGTTCATCTTTTTATTGTGCCTAAAATATAGGTGATATAGATCAAATCTTCATTTTACTGACAGACTCTGAAAGAGATTGGTTTTCGACAAACCGAATTCAAGGATTTGAAAAACCTCAGAAAGATGGCAGCTACCAAAGCGTCAGATAAAATCACTGAAAAGGTATGGTAGACCATGTGATAGCCTGTGGCACAAACAATTAGAAACGATGCACAGATGATGCGCAAACATTGCAATCGATGATTGACAATGTGTTTGACGTCACGCTGTGTTCGATAGATATTTAGGAATTATGTAATGAATTGTCATCAACACGAACGAAAAAGTCCAGTACCATTTTATATCACTACTCCAACTCACGGAATATTCGATACCCCTGATCCTTTTACTTTCCTAAGAAAAAATATTGTATAAGTTTGCTATACTAGTTACCATGATAACTGAGACTATATTTTGATCATAACCACGTGAGACACGTGTGTACAGTGATTGCACTGGCCAACATCCTCTATACTACAAGGGTGTGGAGAACTTAATCGCATATATGTCATAGCAAACTTGGAGGATCAGTGTGCACCACATTGTGGATGAGAGAAGGATGGTTCGATAATTTGATGTTCATCAAACGAATAAAGTCTGAGCGTAACGGTAAAATTGACCGGTTTTGAAGTCATGTGTCCATCCTCTGTAATCTTCAAAGGACATGTATCAGCCCAGCGAGTGTTTTTTTGACCTGAAACCAATCAAATAGCTATTTAGATATTTGTTATTTAAAAAACACATTATTTTTCGTTTACGTTCCTATTTAAGTCAAATTAATCGCCCATGCGACATAAAATCAAAACGATTCAATTGCGATGTGATATATGCAAATGAATCGATGCGAACGACCAAACGGTGCGCAGACGAAGCTCAACGATGTGCAATCCGCTTTTTCAGTACTGTAAAAAAGGGTTTATTGTATTGTGTTACACAGCCATGATAAAAAGATCGAATGAAAACAAAAGTCTGTGCTTCATGAGAAATAACTGTATGACATACATTTGACCTATTTTATCCTGGAATATTTCAGAACAGAAGGGAGCAGTCATTAAAAGGGATAGTTATAATAAAACATCTGGCTTTTGACAGCAAGGAGCAGTCATTAAAAGGAATATGTATATTAAAATCTGGCCTTGACACCAAGGAACAGTCATTAAAAGGAATATGTATATTAACATATGGCCTTGACAGCAAGGAGCAGTAATTAATAGGGATAGATATACGTAAACATCTGTTCTTGCCGACAATGAACAGTCGTTGAAAGGGATAGTAACACGTAAACATATGGCCTTGACAGCAAGGATCAGTCATTAAAAGGACAGCAAGGAGCAGAAATTAATAGGGATAGATATTCATAAACATCTGTTCTTGCCGACAATGAACAGTCGTTGAAAGGGATAGTAACACGTAAACATATGGCCTTGACAGCAATGAGCAGTAATTAATAGGGATAGATATACGTAAACATCTGTTCTTGCCGACAAGGAACAGTCATTCAAAGGAATATGTATATTAACATATGGCCTTGACAGCAAGGATCAGTCATTAAACGGACAGCAAGGAGCAGTAATTAATAGGAATACGTATATTAAAATTTTGCCTTGACAGCAAGGAGCAGCAATTAATAGGGATAGTTTTACATAAACATCTGGCATTAAGGGATCGTTATGCTAAAAACGCTTACGGCCCAAAAATATATTAAATGGCAGCAGCTCTTTTGTTTTTGATTCAGATTGTTGACATTCATATTTTTATCGAACATTTTCACATTTTCTTGATTTATTTGAACCATACTGTTCCGACGACAGGACTGCGCCTGAAATGAATATTCGATAGTATAACCTTCCTCTTTCTCCGATAAACATTTTGAATTCGCACAAAAATGTCACTGTCTTCAAGAACGCGATTGCACATGTTTAAAATATAATATATTCCATCTCAGTATGTCTTATTGGCTTAATTAAGTGTATGCTACTGCCATTAATGTCCAGTTTTCCAGATACATTTGAATATTCAAAATTGTCGCTAAATGAAAGAATGTCACTGATCCCAATGTCTTCTTATCGAAGTATGCTGCTGCCATCAATATAAGTGAGTATGATTGTTGTATTGTTGTATTGTTGTTGACAAGGTGAAGGAAACTCTCCTCGAAAGATTGGAAGACAAACAGAAGATGCAGCAGCTGAACCTATTCATAGAAGCGGGTATCCGTCTAACATGGGATATGGCAGTTCATGATCCTCCTGTCTACATGTATTGGGACCTAAAACAAGGAGACCCTCCCAATGATAAGTTTAAAGTTTATACAAAAAGTGGCAATAAAGTTAGGTATGTCGTCTGGCCTTCCCTCCTTCTACACAAAGACGGTCCACTTCTCGTAAAGGGTGTCTACCAACTCTTCACCTAGGAAACACACTGCTATGTTGTGTGAAGATATAAATTCTCAAATCAAACAAGTAAACCAAATGTTTTCGGATCCAGACTTAAAACTATATCTTTGAAAAGTTATAGTTAAAATGTAGTTGAATTTGGAAGATTTACATGCTATTTTTATCTGAAAACAAAAGATATCCGTCGCAATATCTATATGTTACAAATTATTTTTAAACAAAATAAGAACATTATATGTATGATAGATAAAAAAACCTTTTGCTATATATTTTGTTTTCAGCATTGATGATTTATTGAATGTATTGTTTTGTAAAAGCCGTCAGTCAGTAACGTCAAGCTAGGTATGTTTATTTTATTATTCCGTTTATCAGTAATATACTTCTTGTAGCAAATGTTAGTTCAACTATGCATGTAGTGTGTTGCCTTCGTATTAATTGTTTGAGGACAGCTCCAAGAAACCTTTCATTCCATGATTTGACACGGGACATCAGGACACGTTTAATATGAGGTACAGGAAACGTTTAATATGAGGTACAGGAAACGTTTACTTTTCTGAATCAACATGTTTTGCCGAGATATGTTGTCTATTGGTATCGACGCCATTTTATTTACCACGACATTGCAATAAAACTTGTGGAATTACATGCGTTTGATTTTCTGAAGAAATCTTTCAAAAACATCTATCTTGTTTACCGAAATATACTTTGGTATTCGTGAACTAACGTCTGATTAATTCATTGAATATGTGCTGTGATTAAGCATCCTATCCTGAATACACTATTGTATTTGTGAGTTTATATGGTATATTTCTGAAATCAGTAGAATTGTGTGTTAATATTTTCTAGATTATAATTCCAAATTATCAAATAAAATATATACTGAAACTGTTAATGCAGATAGACAAAAATATGAAATCCTGTGTTTTATACCTGAGTTCTTAAGGACCCATCTAGATGAGAAATGACGACACAAAAATACAACTAAAAACACATGTGTCTAGCATAGGATCGAGGCTCCTTATATAGCAGGGTTATTTAAAAATGTTGTATATTAGATTTTAAATGTCTTTATCAACGACAGTTCTATCAACTGTCAAACACGAACTTACTTAAAATTAAGAACTCTCTTATCGTACATGTATCTGTGAAAGGCAAGAGGAAATCAATAATAGATTGAAAACAATAGTAAGACATTATGCAAACAATAAAACACCCTTTGGTTTTGCTTCATACACGAGCTTCAGTTCAAACTTCTGATGGTTACATAGATTCAGAGTGAATAATATAGTTGAAATGTCTGTCGAGTTCCATTGTATCACCCTTCTGGCCTCCATTACAGGTATAACGTCACAATATAAGTCAGTTTTAAGGATGCTTATATATTCCACAAAATGGCGGCTACACATCTCGATCAAGTAAATCGGTAAGCGATATTAGAAAATAACCCTAAACCAAGGATATTTATTAACATACTATTTTTGCAGTTACGGTATAAATTAACTGCTCATATCTCATACGGATTTTTAGGGCACATAAATCGAAAGTCAGAGTCTCTTGCGCGGGTTTGATGTTTGAGGAAATGCTTCATTTAGATTGGTTGGTTGTTTTCTTCTGTGCAATATCTTATCGATCAATCTTACCTGGTGTGCTATTTGTTCAATCAATCTTACCTGATGGGCTTTTTGTTCGACCAATCTTACCTTCAGTGCTATTTGTTCGATCAATCTTATCTGGTGTGCTATTTGTTCAATCAATCTTACCTGATGGTCTTTTTGTTCGACCAATCTTACCTTCAGTGATATTTGTTCGATCAATCTTATCTGGTGTGTTATTTGTTCGATCAATCTTATCTGGTGGGCTATTTGTTCGATCAATCTTACCTGGTGTGCTATTTGTTCAATCAATCTTACCTGATGGGCTTTTTGTTCGACCAATCTTACCTTCAGTGATATTTGTTCGATCAATCTTACCTGGTGTGTTATTTGTTCGATCAATCTTACCTGGTGGGCTATTTGATCGATCAATCTTACCTGGGTTGTTATTCGTTCGATCAATCTTACCTGGTGTGCTATTTGTTCAATCAATCTAACTTGGTGTGCTTTTTATTCGATCAATCTTACCTGGTGTGCTATTTTTTTCGATCAATCTTACTTGGTGTGCTATTTGTTCGATCAATCTTACCTTTTGTGCTATTTGTTGGATCAATTTTACCTGGTGGGTTATTTGTTCGATCAATCTTACCTTTTGTGCTATTTGTTTGATCAATCTTACCTGGTGTGCTATTTGTTCGAACAATCTTACCTTTTATGCTATTTGTTGGATCAATCTTACCTTTTGTGCTATTTGTTGGATCAATTTTACCTGGTGGGTTATTTGTTCGATCAATCTTACCTTTTGGGCTATTTGTTTGATCAATCTTACCTGGTGTGCTATTTGTTCGAACAATCTTACCTTTTATGCTATTTGTTGGATCAATCTTACCTTTTGTGCTATTTGTTGGATCAATCTTACCTGGTGTGCTATTTGTTCGATTAATCTTACCGTTTGTGCTATTTGTTGGATCAATCTTACCTGGTGTGCTATTTGTTCGATCAATCTTACCTTTTGTGCTATTTGTTCGATCAATCTTACCTTCAGTGCTATTTGTTCGATCAATCTTACCTGGTGGGCTATTTGTTCGACCAATCTTACCGGGTGTGCTATTTGTTCGACCAATCTTAACGAGTGTGCTATTTGTTCGATCAATCTTACCTTCAGTGCTATTTGTTCGATCCTGGTGGGCTATTTGTTCGACCAATCTTACCGGGTATGCTATTTGTTCGACCAATCTTAACGAGTGTGCTATTTGTTCGATCAATCTTACCTGGTGTGTTATTCGTTCAATCAATCTTACCTGGTGTGCTATTTGTTCGAACAATCTTACCTTTTGTGCTATTTGTTGGATCCATCTTACCTTTTGTGCTATTTATTGGATCAATCTTACCTGGTGTGCTATTTGTTCGATCAATCTTACCTGGTGGGCTATTTGATCGACCAATCTTACCTGGGTTGTTATTCGTTCGATCAATCTTACTTGGTGTGCTATTTGTTCAATCAATCTTACTTGGTGTGGTTTTTATTCGATCAATCTTACCTTTTGTGCTATTTGTTGGATCAATCTTACCTGGTGGGTTGTTTGTTCGATCAATCTTACCTTTTGTGCTATTTGTTTGATCAATCTTACCTGGTGTGCTATTTGTTCGAACAATCTTACCTTCAGTGCTATTTGTTTGATCAATCTTACCTGGTGTGTTATTTGTTTGATCAATCTTACCTGATGGGCTATTTGTTCGATCAATCTTATCTGATGTGCTATTTGTTCGATCAATATTACCTTCAGTGCTATTTGTTTGATCAATCTTACCTGGTTTGTTATTTGTTCGATCAATCTTACCTTCAGTGCTATTTGTTTGATCAATCTTACCAGATTTGTTCCATCAATCTTACCTGGTGTGATATTTGTTCGATCAATCTTACCTTTTGTGCCATTTGTTCGATCCATCTGATCTGCTATTTGTTCGAACAATCTTACCTGGTGTGCTATTTGTTCGATCAATCTTACTTGGTGTGTTATTTTTCTGATCAGTCTTACTTGGTGTGTTATTTGTTCAAGCTTTCTCTCAGATGCGATGTTTGGCAAATTCTTCACATGTATTAATTGAGACTGCTGCATTCTGATAGGTTTATTGCTATATCAAGAAATTATTGACAGATATTTATCTAATTCCATGTGAAAATTTCGGTTGCATAAGTTAGTTGTAGCAATATTATAATCGTTGACGTGTTTTATTTAACGACTCAGCAAGCCGCGTAACCTGACGCAAGAACTATGAAGATTAGTGGGAAATTTCGTCCAAACTACCAACACTGTGAACAGTGAATAGTGTGTAGATGTACGAATATCTTCTGTCGGATGACGGCAATAATGGTCATTTACATTGAATGAGAGACAACTCGTCTACATATGGCTGACAGTTCATCCTTTAAAATTTTCCTCCATACACAAATTTGTTTATTTTATCATGTATCAGAAATTAATCTTTTTCAAATATCTATCATCTAAGTCCAAGGACGGGTGCCACTTGTAGTACAGGGCACGCCTGTTCTTACGGAACGCGTGGCTTCTTCTAAATTTTTCTCTTATAGGAATGCATGCTGTCTAAGGACATGGATATATCATTGTGTTATTTAAGGACTTTTCATCCAGATTCAGTCACGCCCCTGTATTTTTAACGCAAAGATCAGTAAAATTCTCAAAACTACACAGCCCATCGATATTACTGATAATAACTAACGAGATTTACTCATCATTTCAAACTGTTTCAGTTCTATCCCAGTCTCTCATTTTCGTTAATAAGTAATCCGCCGACCGCCCATCCTCGCGTTGCATACGACCGAGAATGCAACACTAACTAAAGACAACAATAGGTGGACTTAAAAGTGGAAAAGATTAACGAAACACAAATACAGCTGTGATTGCACCTCTAACATTTGGTAATGAGTACACGTACAGAAGGCCAAAAATAAATCACACTGTATCACCCAGCTGGTTCGTCCCTTCTCGGGTTCTTTGGTGATGCTAGGTACCAAAAGGTTGGGTATCTAAATAATCTAAACTACTGTTGAAAGAAAAGGCCAGGTGTGTAAACCTTTTAATCATGAATTTAAAAGTTGAGAAGAGTACTGGTGAATTTCAGAAAAAGAGATAACTGTGGACATCAACATGAACACAATATTTGTCCTTAAATTAAAAGCATAAAAAAAACATTCTCGACAGGAGCCGGACCAATCTCGTTAATTAGTGTTCCATTAAAGATTTTCGGATCTAACTTTTTTAATTTCATCCAATTCCAGTGAAATGGGAGAAAATGCTAACTGGAGGATTAGCCACCATTCAGTCTGAGTTTCAGAAAAACAGTACTGCAAATGATGACAACAGATCCACCTAAACTAGACATACATCATGAATTTGGAAACACAACCAAACATATTCAAACATGGTACAACCAACGGACATAATACAGTATTATACTTCATATAGTTAGGTAACAGTATTCTTTTTATAGGGAAGATCGACCACAGGTACTAGCCTCGTTTGTCAATACACCTATAATATAATGATTATATTAAAGGTGTATTGACAGACGAGGCTAGTACCTGTGGGTGTATTGACAGACGAGGCTATTACCTGTGGGTGTATTGACAGACGAGGCTAGTACCTGTGGGGGTATTGACAGACGAGGCTAGTACCTGTGGGTGGATTGACAGACGAGGCTAGTACCTGTGGGTGTATCGACAGACGAGGCTAGTACCTGTGGGTGTACTGACAGACCAGGCTAGTACCTGTGGGTGTACTGACAGACGAGGCTAGCACCTGTGGATGTATTGACAGACGAGGCTAGTACCTGTGGGGGTATTGACAGACGAGGCTAGTACCTGTGGGTGTATCGACAGACGAGGCTAGTACCTGTGGGTGTACTGACAGGCGAGGCTAGTACCTGTGGGTGTACTGACAGACGAGGCTAGCACCTGTGGATGTATTGACAGACGAGGCTAGTACCTGTGGGTGTACTAACAGACGAGGCTAGTACCTGTGGGAGTACTGACAGACGAGGCTAGTACCTGTGGATGTACTGACAGACGAGGCTAGTACCTGTGGGTGTATTGAGAGACGAGGCTAGTACCTGTGGGTGTACTGACAGACCAGGCTAGTCCCTGTGGGTGTACTGACAGACGAGGCTAGTACCTGTGGGTGGACTGACAGACGAGGCTAGTAGCTGTGGATGGATTGACAGACGAGGCTAGTACCTGTGGGTGTACTGACAGACCAGGCTAGTACCTGTGGGTGTACTGACAGACGAGGCTAGTGCCTGTGGGTGTACTGACAGACGAGGCTAGTACCTGTGGATGTACTGACAGACGAGGCTAGTACCTGTGGGTGTATTGACAGACGAGGCTAGTACCTGTGGATCGATACCTGCATGCCTCTTTTATTGATCATGTGGACATTTGCTGACAAATGCAGTCTCAAAAAATAATGAATTTATTTGAGTGGGTTAATACTTTTGACGACAGGAGATTTAATGAAAATATAGAGGATCTGTAATAGTTTCCTGTTGATTACCATACAGTTTTCACGAGTATGGCAGATATCAATTGCGGTATATTGCAATACTCGTGAAATACATATTGTATTTTACGGGAAAACAATTACATTTTCTAAAGACTTAAATTGTTTTGAGCACAAACAAGAATTGAAACATTTATTTTGCAAGTTTTCGAAAACGTCTGTTTCCTTTGTGAAGCAAAGAGTGACCGGTGTATTGACTTTAAACCGCTGTTTCCGGGTGGAAATTAAATTTTCTGTTTATCACATTTTTCAAAAGTTCGAATTGTGGTTTTTTTGACACTTTGATATTCTTTTGTTGGTTTATGAAACAACTAAGGCGTCGTCGTATTGGAGATAATTTTATATTGGTATTGTAACGTTATGCCTCTGTACACCTTATCCCCGATGTTTTTAGTGATAGGTAAGAGTTATTTCCCTTGTTATGTTTGTCATTGAGATAGTTAATTGTTAATTACTGGATAATCGTCATGTATAATTTAGGTTTAGTTATTTCAGAATTATAAGCGTATGCACCTTTTACATAATTAAGCATTAGGTTAGTGATAGGTCTTTATGTGCAGGTTTGGACAAGGTTGTAAAATTAGTAAAGTTAGAATCATCTGTGTACTGCTGTATAAGTCGGCGGCCGTATGGTGGTCGGGGGGCTCCAACCGTGGCAGCCAGGTCATTGTGTTGCGAGCACGGCTACTCTTTGTAGTACTTGTACCGGCCGGTCCACTTTACACTGAGTTAGCTGGAGCGACAAACCACCATACCCTGCCGAGGGCTGCGACTAGTCAGCCGGTACTACTCCTTAGGGGGCTGCGACCAGTCAGCCGATTCCTATATCTTACCGGGAGCTTTCCTTAGCCTAATAGCCTTGTCCAAACCTAACTATTTCGCCGCCGGTAGGGGAGATTGTACCAGGGGTTCCAGTTTGTGCCAATAAACCTGTTGACTTTCCTTTTGATTTCTTGTTCTCCTTGGCTCGGCCGGGCCGGTAGTCATAACAGAACCCACCCACAAGTGTCCTTAGTGGGGCACGGAAACGTGGCGTGTTTCGGGGCCCGTTCTGCCAACGCTACCAACTGAGGCAGACCCCGCACACGTTACA
>NW_018404188.1:262156-278919 GCF_002113885.1 Mizuhopecten yessoensis
AGTCAGCCGGTACTACTCCTTAGGGGGCTGCGACCAGTCAGCCGATTCCTATATCTTACCGGGAGCTTTCCTTAGCCTAATAGCCTTGTCCAAACCTAACTATTTCGCCGCCGGTAGGGGAGATTGTACCAGGGGTTCCAGTTTGTGCCAATAAACCTGTTGACTTTCCTTTTGATTTCTTGTTCTCCTTGGCTCGGCCGGGCCGGTAGTCATAACAGAACCCACCCACAAGTGTCCTTAGTGGGGCACGGAAACGTGGCGTGTTTCGGGGCCCGTTCTGCCAACGCTACCAACTGAGGCAGACCCCGCACACGTTACAGTATACAGATTTATGAAAATATGAGTCAACCAACTTCTTCGATAGTCTTCTATAAAAATGGGGTTATATTTACAAACACTCAGATTAGCGATCATTAAATTGGTTCACAGCTGCCAGGATATTTATCATATCACGTAAAAAGTGAAAGGTTCTACTCCAAAGATTCTATATGAGCAGCTGCTTTACGACCCTTTTCCTAAGAATTGTCTTAGATTCATATCAAATATTGAGCTTTCTAAAGTCATGAGTATGTCAGATGTATTGAAACTTTTAAACATCTTCTTTTAATG
The DNA here is from genome assembly GCF_002113885.1 of Mizuhopecten yessoensis. NCBI lineage: Eukaryota > Metazoa > Mollusca > Bivalvia > Pectinida > Pectinidae > Mizuhopecten > Mizuhopecten yessoensis. The sequence goes on from NW_018404188.1 coordinate 262,766, forward strand.
AATATAGAGACTAGGAGTAGTGCTTGTGCTTATTCGCCATAAGCTGGTATTAATCGCTTTCACGTTTATGTTTGAATAAAATTACTTTGATGTATTTGAAGTCAACCATGAGGCCAAGAGTAATGATGTTGGGTTAGAAGTTTACTGGGGGAAGTCTGTTCAAATCAACACCAAATCTAGTTTGATCATATGGACTCTTGATTGAGACGTTTTAACTCACTTGGTTCCCATCCTCGTAAACGGCGTGCGTGCGTCCCTCAACATTTGTTCCTCAATCGGTTTCTTCATATTTAAGATGATCGCTGTATCTGCTGACAAGACCTTCTGAAAAAAACCAGCGGACACTGAACTCTATGGCAAACCAACTTAACATTTATTCAAGGAGCAATGTCGATCCTGTATTTCAAAAAAAAAAGAAAATATGCTTAGCATATAAGATATCTTATATATTATATAAGATACCTCATATATATAAAATATCTCTATTGTATATAAGATATCGTATATGATTATATAAGATATCTTATATAATTCGATTAAATACAAGATCGCCATTGCTTTTTGAACTCCTCACTTTTGAAAACATTTAGAATATGTCATAAATGTATAACTACTACGAATTAAATGGCATTGTGCAACTGGGGAAGTAATTAGGACTGACACGGTCAATATAGAAAGGTCTGGTGTAGTGTCGCCGTATCAGGGAACACTGTACCTGTCAGACTTCTGTGATGACCAATTTGAGGAATGATCACTAAAATCCAAATAATTTGGTTAACTCCCAGTCGGATGAACAGTAAAGTATGATAATACAACAGTCACAGGGAAACACATACACATTCACAGCCATGTCCCTGTCGCCATTCACACCGCATCAAACTTATATAATAGGCAATTCTCCGTGATCGAAATCCGTATTACCTCATACTGTGGTCACCCATATGTAATCCAGACTGCATACTTCATATAATGAGATTTTCTGTAATATTGACTACAAAATGTGCCCTGTAATCTTAAACAGTCAATCACTCAGTCAAATTAATTAAACAAAAAATCGAATTGAATTATTCAAAATTTAAATATTTAAAAAAAAAAAAAAAAAAAAGAGAGGAAGTTACAGCATCCTCGTTGTCATCCTCGTTGTCATCCTAGTCAGCATGATTTGAACGCTGTCATTTGAAAAATATAAACCTGAAATATATTACACCGGTATTTAAATTTACCTGGCAATGAATGGTGTGCTGAACACGTATGCATAAAGATTACTATCAGGTAGATGACACGTCGGTAAGATTCACAGGTAGACGTGCATATCTCGTTCGGGTAGTGTAACGGAAGAGAGGATCAAGAATAAGATGTAAGAAATAGGTGTCAACACTGAACAGGTAGGATCACACAAAACGATTGGTCTTATGCATTTATTTGTAAAGATTAATTAGCGGCCTATTAGTTTATAGTGAGACGGTCTACAGGGCCATATACAGTCAAAAGTGGGTAACCAGCAGTGCATGCTTCTTCCGGGTATTGTAACTGAATAGAGCATGAATACCGACCTATTGTGTAAGAAATGGGTGTCAAATTAACAGGTAGGATCACACCTAACGATTGCTCTTGGTGATGAGGTATGCATTTATTTGTTAAGTCTAAGCGGTCCTATTAATGTATTATGTGAAGGTCTATAAGGCCACATTAAGTCACAGGTGAGTAGCCAATAGTGAGCATGACATAAGTGTAACGCAATCGACCATAGGTATCGGAAGATTGACATACACGGAAGTAAAACGTATAAATGATAAAAAGGAAAGAAGGTATAGTTTATGGTGAAGGGTATCAGTTATTGAGTTAGGTAAAGCTAACTCTACTCAAGTTGTGCTGAGATATGTATACTCTAGATAGCTATGTAGATGTAGTATAGCTATGTTTGAGATATGTCTACTCTAGATAGCTATGTAGATGTAGTATAGCTACGTTTACGCTGAGATATGTATACTGTAGATAGCTATGTAGATGTAGTATAGCTATGCTTATGTTGAGATATGTATACTCTAGATAGCTATGTAGACGTAGTATAGATATATTTATGCTGATTTATGTATACTGTAGATAGCTATGTAGATGTAGTATAACTATGTTTACGCTGAGATATGTAAATTCTAGATAGCTATGTAGATGTAGTATAGATATGTTTACGCTGAGATATGTATACTTTAGATAGCTATGTAGATGTAGTATAGCTCTGTTTACGCTGAGATATGTATACTGTAGATAGCTATGTAGATGTAGTATAACTATGTTTACGCTGAGATATGTAAATTCTAGATAGCTATGTAGATGTTGTATAGCTATGTTTATGTTGAGATATGTATACTATAGATAGCTATGTAGATGTAGTATAGCTATGCTTATGTTGAGATATGTATACTCTAGATAGCTATGAAGATGTAGTATAGCTATGTTTATGTTGAGATATGTATACTCTAGATAGCCATGTAGATGTAGTATAGCTATGTTTATGTTGAGATATGTATTCTCTAGATAGCTATGTAGATGTAGTATAGCTATGTTTATGTTGAGATATGTATACTCTAGATAGCTATGTAGACGTAGTATAGCTATATTTATGCTGATTTATGTATACTGTAGATAGCTATGTAGATGTAGTATAGTTATGTTTACGCTGAGATATGTAAATTTAAGATAGCTATGTAGATGTAGTATAGCTATGTTTATGTCGAGATATGTATACTCTCGATAGCTATGTAGATGTAGTATAGCTATGTTTGAGATATGTATATTCTAGATAGCTATGTAGATGTAGTAAAGCTATGTTTGAGATATGTATACTCTAGATTGCAATGTAGATGTAGTATAGCTATGTTTACGCTGAGATATGTAAATTTAAGATAGCTATGTAGATGTAGTATAGTTATGTTTACGCTGAGATATGTAAATTTAAGATAGCTATGTAGATGTAGTATAGATATGTTTATGCTGAGATATGTTTACTCTAGATAGCCATGTAGATGTAGTATAGCTATGTTTGAGATATGTATACTCCAGATAGCTATGTAGATGTAGTATAACTATGTTTACGCTGAGATATGTAAATTTAAGATAGCTATGTAGATGTAGTATAGCTATGTTTATTTTGAGATATGTATACTCTAAATAGCTATGTAGATTTAGTATAGCTATGTTTATGCTGATATATGTATACTCTCGATAGCTATGTAGAAGTAGTATAGCTTTGTTTATGTTGAGATATGTATACTCTTAATAGCTATGTAGATGTAGTATATCTATGTTTATGTCGAGATATGTATACTCTAGATAGCTATGTAGATGTCGTATAGCTATGTTTGAGATATGTATACTCTAGATAGCTATGTAGATGTAGTATAGCTTTGTTTATGTTGAGATATGTATACTCTAAATAGCTATGTAGATGTAGTATAGCTATGTTTATGCTGAGATATGTTTACTCTAGATAGCTATGTAGATGTAGTATAGCTATGTTTATGCTGGTATATGTAGACTCTAGATAGCTATGTAGATGTAGTATAGCTATGTTCGAGATATGTATATTCTAGATAGCTATGTACATGTAGTATAGCTATGTTTGAGATATGTATACTCTAGACAGCTATGTAGATGTAGTATAGCTATGTTTTGCTGAGCTATGTATACTCTAGATGGCAATGTAGATGTAGTATAGCTATGTTTTGCTGAGATATGTGTACTCTAGATGGCAATGTAGATGTAGTATAGCTATGTTTGAGATATGTATACTCTAGACAGCTATGTAGATGTAGTATAGCTATGTTTTGCTGAGCTATGTATACTCTAGATGGCAATGTAGATGTAGTATAGCTATGTTTTGCTGAGATATGTGTACTCTAGATGGCAATGTAGATGTAGTATAGCTATGTTTGAGATATGTATATTCTAGATAGCTATGTAGATGTAGTATAGCTATGTTTACGCTGAGATATGGATACTCTAGATGGCAATGTAGATGTAGTATAGCTATGTTTACGCTGAGATATGTATACTGTAGATAGCTATGTAGATGTAGTATAGCTATGTTTACGCTGAGATATGTATACTCTAGATAGCTATGAAGATGTAGTATAGCTATGTTTGAGATATGTATACTCTAGATAGCTATGTAGATGTAGTATAGCTATGTTTTGCTGAGATATGTATACTCTAGATGGCAATGTAGATGTAGTATAGCTATGTTTACGCTGAGATATGTATACTCTAGATGGCAATGTAGATGTAGTATAGCTATGTTATGCTGAGATATGTTTATTCTAGATAGCTATGTAGATGAAGTATAGCTATGTGTGAGATATGTACACTCTAGATAGCTATGTAGATGTAGTATAGCTATGTTTATGCTGATATATGTATACTCTAGATAGCTATGTAGATGTAGTATAGCTATGTTTACGCCAGATGTATGTATACATGTGTGTAGGTTCGTCTGTACCCTACGTGTGTAAAACTATATATTGAAAATAGCATGTGCTCTCTGACTGTTGCTGTATAAAGCTATCTCTATTATATACTTGTGATGCTAACTATAAAGTTACCAATGATTCTTAGACCGACTAGTAAGACATGTGTTCTCCCTTTGTTACAGAAACCTATTCCAGAGAAACATATTTAACCAGGATTACATAATCAAGATTGTTCGTCTAGAACATTAGGGCATGCCAAGAAGTGTGGTTCTGAAGAGAATTTCCAGTCATTTCAAAGGTTGGACCTGAACATTCAGTTTTTCATGTGGCTTTGCAACAGACAAGCATCATAGATTGAAGAACTAAAATCCAAATTGAACAGAAAAAGAACTGATCTCAGCTACTTATTTCGCATTTTATCAACGAATCCTTATCAAATTAGAACATTATCGGGCATTAAACACTTGTATCACGTGCTTGCTTTTAACTAGCAGTCATATGTAAATGAAGTTGGTTTTGATAAAGGTGCTAAAGTGAAGGTCGAAATTTAATTGATTAATTACCGGATATGACGTGCAACAAGCGATAAACAGTTAAGAAATGGCAACACCACAGGTAGCCATTGGTGCTAGGGGGCAGACGACTTGTGCGCATCATCAACGGGTCACCTTAGACTGGTTTTGTGAGAAATGTAGTGAACCGATATGTGTAGATTGCATTTCTTCTTTACACAAGGGTCATGCTATCATTAACCTGAGTCACGTGACTCCTCAATACAAATGTAAAATCGATAATTTCATCATCGAAACCGAGCAAAATGAGCTAGTTCAACTTCAACAACAAATCACATCGACCAAAGACAGTCATAAGAAGAGCCTAGATCATTTCGAAGTCATAGCAATAGAGGTCAAAGAACATGGAGCGAAACTGAAGGAAAATATTGATGCTTTATTGGCTCAAACACTCTCCCAGCTGAAACAGTTAAAGGATGAAAATTCCAAACCTTTTATTACTCTCCTCACTGACCTTGAAACAAAGCTTGGACAATTGAAAGAACAGTTGAAACAGTGCAAGTCAACCCTTCAGACAGGCACAGATATCGAGGTGTTCCACACTGTAAATGAACTCCCCAAAACCACCTCCTCTCTCCCAGATCAATTCATACAAGGTACTGTCCGTTTCAATCCAAATAAAAGCCATCAAGAACTACTGAAACAAGCATTTGGTTCATTAGCGTCGTCTACATCCCATCAGCCATCTGCCGAACCACCCGGACTGTTAAGTAAGCTGTTCTCCTTTGGATTGCAAATGTCATCCACGAAAGAACCGACGGCCTGTTCGACACAACAGAATGATATTCCACCACAGACCAAAGCTCGGGTTATAACAGAATGGAAAGCTGCGTATGCAATTCACGCTATGTGTCCAACAGGTGATGGTGGGGTCTGGACCTGCGGAGATACCACATTGACACATCTGTCCCGCCAAGGAAAAATAGAGCAGAAAAAATCTGTCGCAGCAAGGAACATGTGTGTCTCTCCCACTACAAAAAATATCTGGGCATGTTCTGCCAGTTCTAAAAGCGTCATGGAGTTGACCTCAGATCACTTCAGATTTAACACAGATGGTCCACCCTATTGCATCTGTATTACAAAAGATGGTCTCATCCTTGTAGGGACGAAGAACTCTATCACTCCATACACTACGAAAGGGAATCCTGATGTCACCACTACAACAAAGTCGTTACTGTGTTCACCACGGAGAATCTCTCTCTGTCCAGTGAGTGAGAATGTTGCTGTAGTTGACAGAGATTTGTTAGCAGACGGTGGCAGGGACAAACCACGGGTCGTTGTAATGAACAAACACCTAAAGGAACTGTTCCCGTATGGACAAGCCCAACACGCCAGCAGGACAGGGTCACGCTCGTTTGATCCCTATGATGTAACCTACGACAGTCTGGGAAACATGGTTATTGCCGACAGGGATAATAACAGCCTGCATCTCTTGGCTGGTGATGGACAATACCTTCGACTTCTACACACTGACCAACACCAGGCATGGGTTTTATGCGTGGGAAATGACGGGATCATATGGGCAACATTTGGTCGTTTTAGCGGTATGCGTACGGTCAAACTTCTTGAATACGACAACAAGTCCACGTAGATAAAAGGTGTGTGTTCCCCATTAACATTTAACAAAAGGGAACAATCACGTAGGATAGTGTGGGGTTTTCTCGTGTTGTGAATGACGTCTAAAGCCTTGTGGTGTTAAACTTCTACAACGATGTCATAATGTACATTTTTTTTTCTAAATGGAGACATCAAAATATGCTTGTAACGAATTGGGTTTCTTCTCAAATGCAGAGCCTGACAATAGAAAATAGCTTGTAATAACTTGGATATCTTCATTAACTAATCAATCTGTACATTGCTTTATATAAACAGTATGTAGTAGGATTTTATTTTGTAACATTTACATGATCTACAGCTCTTTTTTAAATAAACTCATATAGTTTGGAAATTTTTATTACAGACAGACTCGTCGTTTTTTCTTCTTCTTCTTCTTCTTCTTCTTCTTCTTCTTCTAAAGGCTTTATCGTTAGGCTTTTCTTGGTATGTATTTAAAAAAACTCAATCAGATTCACACAGTATAACATACTGTCAGTCACTTTTTTTCGCAAGAGATTAACCTCTCGCTTTTTTCGCATGGAGACTCGGTCATGATTTTAAAGGGCCTACTCGGTCAAATGACAACCCGAAGATCAAGTCGACACTGAAAATATATATATCCTCACAAAAGTTTACGTAGTTGATAATGACATTACCTGAGGCCAACGACCGGTGTGGTCAGTTTCATGTTTTGGGAAAGCCCATGATAAAAATAGCTACGACCGAAATACCGCAATATCCGGGCCTTTCAGTGATAAGGGAACATGTACAACAGTACTAGTGCCACGCTGTCGACCAACAACACAGTGTCAAACGAGTCGGAGTTCACACATAAGTTACACAATATACCGCAGGCAAGAATTATAAGTCTCATAATATATACCTCTAATCAGATACTTCTGTTCACAGTAGGATTTGAATAAAAACGAACAGGTTCAATTAAACCATGCAAGCACTGAGAGGGTGCCGCTACGATATCAATAGGTTTTAACGTAATATAGATTACTCATTTATAACAACGTTTGAGATGTTGTCGGAAGATGCTTTGATTTAGAATTTATGCAAACATGTACTTGTATTCCAAAAAGGCTATGTGAATAAAGCGAGAAGAGATTTTTGTTAGTTAGAAATCCACCGACAGCGCTGCCGCTAAAATGTACGGTTGTACAGTTAAGGATACCTTCATTACTGATTAAACACGACAAGAAAATTAAACATTGTCTCTTGTCAATTTCTCGACAGGAATTGTATCAAACTTTATTATCATGAAGAATTTTGTGACAAGATTATAAAAAACCTTACTTCACTAAATTGTCCCTTTAAATTCTCCTCTTATCTGACTTTCATGTATGATCTATCACTAATGACATAACTTCCTGCTATTCACTAATTGGTAGGTATCCACGGGGAACATAAAAAGCTAAGTCTGCGAAATAAAGTACACACGAAAATTAAGTGAACTGACAGTAAACTTTAAGAAAAGGTGTCATAGTATCAACATGGGCGTCAATGGGTACCGTGAATGTGTACCGTGTACCGTCAATGTGTACTGTCAATGTGTACTGTGTACCGTCAATGTATACCGTCAATGTGTACTGTGTACCGTCAATGTATACTGTGTACCGTCAATGTGTACCGTCAGTGTGTACCGTCAATGTATACTGTGTACCGTCAATGTATACCGTCAGTGTGTACCGTCAATGTGTACTGTGTACCGTCAATGTGTACTGTCAATGTGTACTGTGTACCGTCAATGTGTACCGTGTACCGTCAATGTATACCGTGAATGTGTACTGTGTACCATCAATGTGTACCGTGTACCGTCAATTTGTGCCGTCAGTGTGTACCGTCAATGTGTAACGTGAATGTGTACCGTCAATGTGTACCATCAATGTGTAACGTCAATGTGTACCGTCAATGTGTACTGTGTACCGTCAATGTGTACCGTGAATGTGTACTGTGTACCGTCAATGTGTAACGTGAATGTGTACCGTCAATGTGTACCGTCAATGTGTACCGTCAGTGGGTACCGTCAATGTGTACCGTGGACCGTCAATGTGGACGGTGTACCGTCAATGTGTACCGCCAATGTGTACTGTGTACAGTCAATGTGTACCGTCAATGTGTACTGTGATGTGTACCGTCGTACCGTCAATGTGTACTGTGTACAGTCAATGTGTACTGTGTACCGTCAATGTGTACTGTGTACCGTGAATGTGTCCCGTGAATGTGTACTGTGTACCGTCAGTGTGTACCGTCAATGTGTGACGTGAATGTGTACCGTCAATGTGTACCATCAATGTGTAACGTCAATGTGTACCGTCAGTGTGTACCGTTAATGTGTACTGTGTACCGTCAATGTGTACACAGTACACATTCACGGGACACATTCTCGGTACACAGTACACATTGACGGTACACATTGACGTTACACATTGATGGTACACATTGACGGTACCGTCAGTGTGTACCGTCAATGTGTACCGTCAATGTGTACCGTGTACCGTCAATGTATACCGTGAATGTGTACTGTGTACCGTCAGTGTGTACCGTGAATGTGTACTGTGTACCGTCAATGTGTACCGTCAATGTGTGACGTGAATGTGTACCGAGAATGTGTTCTGTGTCCCGTCAATGTATCCCGTGAATGTGTACTGTGTGCCGTCAGTGTGTGCGGTAAATGTGTACAATCAATACAAGCGGTATACATAAACGGTACACGGTACACTCTGACGGAACACATTGACAGTAAACTTTAAGAAAAGGTGTCAAAGTATCAACCTGAGCGTCAATGGATACCGTCAATGTATAACGTGAATGTGTACTGGGTACCGTCAATGTGTACACAGTACACATTCACGGTATACATTGACGGTATACATTGACGCTCAGGTTGATACTTTGACACCTTTTCTTAAAGTTTACTGTCAATGTGTACCGTCAGAGTGTACCGTGTGCCGTCAGTGTGTACGGTGTACCGTCAGTGTGTACCGTCAATGTGTACCGTCAATTTGTAACGTCAATGTGTACCGTCAATGTGTACAGTCAGTGTGAACCGTCAATGTTTATCATCAGTGTTTACCGTCAGTGTGTACCGTCAATGTGTACCGTGTACCTTCAATGTGTACCATCAGTGTGTAACGTCAGGGTGTACCGTCAGTGTGTACAGTCAGTTTGTAACGTCAATGTGTACCGTCAATGTGTACCGTCAGTGTGTACCGTCAATGTGTACCGTGTACCGTCAATTTGTACCGTCAATGTGTACCATCAGTGTGTACCGTCAGTGTGTACCGTCAGTGTGTACCATCAGTGTGTACCGTCAATGTGTACCATCAGTGTGTAACGTCAGGGTGTACCGTCAATGTTTACCGTCAGTGTGTACCGTCAATATGTACCGTCAATGTGTACCGTCAGTTTGTAACGTCAATGTGTACCGTCAATGTGTACCATCAATGTGTACCGTCAGTGTGTACCGTCAATGTCTACCGTCAGTGTGTACCGTCAATGTGTAACATCAATACAGACGTTATACATTGACGGTACACATTGACGGTAAACAGTACACATGGACGGTAAACAGTACACATTCATGGTACACAGTACACATTATTACCCAATAGTCTATATAAATTATAATTAGTTATTTTTGACTGTTTCTGGCCTTTTGTCCAATTTCGGCTGTAGGGGTGAAACAGTCAAAACGGTTTTCCGTCAGAGCGAACTGTTACCCGGCGCGAATTCGATGCGCAGAAAGCCCCCCTCGAGAGCCCACTTCAAGCGTTTCGGTGACCGCGACTCAGTGTTGAAGCAATGGCAACATTGCACGCAGCATTGATACTAATTTTTATTTGGTAATAAAACAATTGTTTCATGGTTATTTGGGGAACAGTCAAAACTATCATCCCTCGGTAGGGGTAATCCCTGAGGAACTGTTTGCCCTTGGCCTAGCGGCCTCGGGCAAACAGTTCCCCAGGGCTTCCCCCTACCTCGGGATGATAGTTTTGACTGTTCCCCAAATAGCCATGAACCAATTGTATATTGACGGTACACAGTACACATTGACGGTACACAGTACACATTCACGGTATACATTGACGGTACACAGTATACAATTGTTTCATGGCTATTTGGGGAACAGTCAAAACTATCATCCCGAGGTACGGGGAAGCCCTGGAGAACTGTTTGCCCGAGGCCGCTAGGCCAAGGGTAAACAGTTCCACAGGTCTTCCCCCTACCGAGGGATGATAGTTTTGACTGTTCCCCAAATAACCATGTGTACCGTCAGTGTGTACCGTCAATGTGTTAAGTACCGTCAATTTGTACCGTCAATGGGTACAGTCAGTGTGAATCGTCAATGTTTATAGTCATTGTTTACCGTCAGTGGGTACCGTCAATGTGTACCGTCAATTGGTACCGTCAATGTGTACAGTCAGTGTGAATGGTATACATTGACGGTACACAGAACACATTCACGGTACACATTCACGGTATACATTGACGGTATACATTGACGGTATACATTGACGGTATACATTGACGGTACACGGTACACATTGACGGTAAACACTGACGGTACAAATTGACGGTACACGGTACACATTGACGGTATACATTGACGGGACACATTGACGGTACATAGTACACATTCACGGGACACATTGACGGTATACATTGACGTTATGATACTTTGACACCTTTTCTTAAAGTTTACTGTCAATGTGTCCCGTCAATGTGTACCGTCAATTTGTACCGTCAATGTGTACAGTCAGTGTGAATCGTCAATGTTTATATTCATTGTTTACCGTCAGTGTGTACCGTCAATGTGTAACGTCAATGTGTACATCAGTGTGTAACTTCAATGTATACCGTCAGTGTGTACCGTCAATGTGTACCGTCAGTGTGTACCGTCAGTGTGTACCGTCAAAGTATACAGTGTACCGTCAATGTGTACCGTCAATGTGTACCGTCAGTGTGTACCGTCAGCGTGTACCGTAAATGTGTACCGTCAATGTGTACTGTGTACCGTCAATGTGTACCGTCAATTTGTTACGTCAATGTGTACCGTCAATGTGTACAGTCAGTGTGTAACATCAATGTGTACCTTCAATACAGACGGTATACATTGACGGTACCCATTGACGCTCAGGTTGATACTTTGACATCTTTTCTTAAAGTTTACTGTCAGTGTGTACCGTCAGTGTGTACCGTCAAAGTATACAGTGTACCGTCAATGTGTACCGTCAATGTGTACTGTGTACCGTCAATGTGTACCGTGTACCGTCAATGTATACTGTCAGTGTGTACTGTGTACCGTCAATGTATACCGTCAATGTGTACTGTGTACAGTCAATGTATTCCGTGAATGTGTACTGTGTACCGTCAGTGTGTACCGTCAAAATGTAATGTGTACCGTCAATGTGCACTGTGTACCGTCAATGTGTACTGTGTACCGTCCATGTGTACTGTGTACCGTCAATGTGTCCCGTGTACCGTCAATGTATACCGTCAATCTGTACTGTGTACCGTCAATGTGTACTGTGTACAGTCAATGTATTCCGTGAATGTGTACTGTGTACCGTCAATGAATACGTCAATGTGTACTGTGTACCGTCAATTTGTAACGTCAATGTGTACCGTCAATGTGTACCGTGTACCGTCAATGTATACCGTCAATGTGTACTGTGTACCGTCAATGTGTACTGTGTACCGTCAATGTGTACTGTGTACTGTCAATGTGTACTGTGTACCGTCAATGTGTTCTCTGTACCGCCAATGTGTTCTGTGTACCGTCAGTGTGTACCGTCAATGTGTTACGTCAATGTGTACCGCCAATGTGTACCATCAGTGTGTAATGTCAATGTGTACCATCAATGTGTACCGTCAGTGTGTACCGTCAATGTGTACCGTCAGTGAGTACCGTCAATGTGTACCATCAGTATGTACCGTCAATGTGTACCATCAGTGTGTAACGTCAATGTGTACCGTCAATGTATACCGTCAATGTGTACTGTGTACCGTCAATGTGTACCGTCAATGTGTACCATCAATGTGTACCGTCAGTGTGTACCGTCAATGTGTACCATCAGTGTGTACCGTGTATGTGTACTGTGAACCGTCAATGTGTACCGTGTACCGTCAATGTATACCGTCAATGTATACCGTCAATGTGTACCGTCAATGTGTACTGTGTACCGTCAGTGTGTACCGTCAATGTGTACCGTCAATGTGTGTCAATGTGTACCGTGTACCGTCAATGTCTACCGTCAATGTGTACTGTGTACCGTCAGTGTGTACCGTCAATGTGTACCATCAGTGTACCGTCAGTGTGTACCATCAATGTGTAACGTTTACCGTTAATTTGTACCGTCAGTCTGTACCGTCAATGTGTACCGTCAATGTGTTAAGTCAATGTGTACCGTCAATGTGTACCATCAGTGTGTACCGTCAATGTGTACCGTGTACCGTCAATGTATACCGTCAGTGTGTACCGTCAATGTGTTAAGTCAATGTGTACCGTCAATGTGTACCATCAGTGTGTAACGTCAGTGTGTACCATCAATGTGTACCGTCAGTGTGTACCATCAATGTGTAACGTTTACCGTCAATTTGTACCGTCAGTCTGTACCGTCAATGTGTACCGTCAATGTGTTACGTCAATGTGTACCGTCAATGTGTACTGTGTACCGTCAATGTGTACCGTCAATGTGTTACGTCAATATGTACCGTCAATGTGTTACGTCAATGTGTACCGTCAATGTGTACCGTCAATGTGTTACGTCAATGTGTACCGTCAATGTGTACCATCAGTGTGTAACGTCGTTGTGTACCGTCAATGTGTACTGTGTACCGTCAATGTGTACCATCAGTGTGTACCGTCAATGTGTATTGTGTACCGTCAATGTGTACCGTCAATGTGTTACGTCAATGTGTACCATCAATGTGTAACGTCAATGTGTACCGTCAATGTGTACCGTCAATGTGTTACGTCAATGTGTACCGTCAATGTGTACCGTCAATGTGTAACGTCAATGTGTACCGTCAATGTGTACCATCAGTGTGTAACGTCAATGTGTACCGTCAATGTGTACTGTGTACCGTCAATGTGTACCGTCAATGTGTTACGTCAATATGTACCGTCAATGTGTACCGTCATTGGGTACTGTCAGTGTGTAACATCAATGTGTACCGTCAATGTGTACTGTGTACCGTCAGTGTGCACCGTCAATGTGTTACGTCAATGTGTACCGTCAATGTGTACCATCAGTGTGTAACGTCAATGTGTACCGTCAATGTGTACCGTCAGTGTTTACCGTCAATGTATACCATCAGTGTGTACCGTCAATGTGTACTGTGTACCGTCAATGTGTCCCGTGTACCGTCAATGTATACCGTCAATGTGTACCGTCAATGTGTACTGTGTACCGTCAGTGTTTACCGTCAATGTATACCATCAGTGTGTAACGTCAATGTGTACCATCAGTGTGTAACGTCAATGTGTACCATCAATGTGTAACGTTTACCGTTAATTTGTACCGTCAGTGTTTATCGTCAATGTGTACCGTGTACCGTCAATTTGTACCGTCAGTGTTTACCGTCAATGTGTACTGTGTACCCTCAATGTGTACTGTGTACCGTCAGTGTGTAACGTCAATGTGTACCATCAGTGTGTAACGTCAATGTATACCGTCAATGTGTACCATCAGTATGTAACGTCAATGTGTACCATCAGTGTGTAACGTCAATGTTTACCGTCACTGTGTACTGTGTACCGTCAATGTGTACCGTCAATGTGTTACGTCAATGTGTACCGTAAATGTGTACCATCAGTGTGTAACATCAATGTGTACCTTCAGTGTGTACCATCAGTGTGTACCTTCAATGTGTACCGTCAGTGTGTACCATCAGTGTGTACCGACAATGTGTACCGTGTACCTTCAATGTGTGCCGTGTACCGTAAATGTGTACCGTGTACCCTCCATGTGTACCGTGTATTGTCAATGTGTACCGTCAGTGTGTACCGTCAATGTATACTGTCAATGTTTACCGTCAGTGTGTGCGGGCAATGTGTACCATCAATACAAACGGTATACATTAACGGTACACGGTACACATTCACGGTATACATTGACTGTACGTACCGTCAGTGTGTACCATCAGTGTGTACCGACAATGTGTACCGTGTACCTTCAATGTGTACCGTGGACCGTAAATGTGTACCGTGTACCGTCAATGTGTGCCGTGTATTGTCAATGTGTACCGTCAGTGTGTACCGTGTGCCGTCAGTGTGTACGGTGTACCGTCAGTGTGTACCGTCAATGCGTACCATCAGTGTGTACCGTCAATGTGCACCGTCACGTCAATGTGTACCATCAGTGTGTAACATCAATGTGTACTGTGTACCGTCAGTGTGTAACGTCAATGTGTACCATGTAATGTCAATGTGTACCATCAATGTGTACCGTCAATGTGTACCATCAATGTGTACCGTCAATGTGTACCGTCAGTGTGTACCCTCAGTGTGTACCGTCAATGTGTACCGTGTACCTTCAATGTGTACCGCGTACCGTAAATGTGTACTGTCAATGTGTACCGTAAATGTGTACAGTCAAAGTGAACAGTCAATGTTTATCATCAGTGTTTACCGTCAGTGTGTACCGACAATGTGTACCGTGTACCTTCAATGTGTACCGCGTACCGTAAATGTGTACTGTCAATGTGTACCGTCAATGGGTACAGTCAGTGTGAACAGTCAATGTTTATCATCAGTGTTTACCGTCAGTGTGTACCGTCAATGTGTATCGTCAATATGTACCGTCAATGTGTTACGTCAATGTGTACCGTAAATGTGTACCATCAGTGTGTAACATCAATGTGTACCGTCAGTGTGTACCGTCAATGTGTACTGTGTACCGTCAATGTGTACCGTGTACCGTCAATTTGTACCGTCAGTGTTTACCGTCAATGTGTACTGTGTACCGTCAATGTGTACCGTGTACCTTCAATGTGTACCGTGTACCGTAAATGTGTACCGTGTACCGTCAATGTGTACCGTGTATTGTCAATGTGTACCGTCAGTGTGTACCGTCAATGTGTACCGTGTACCTCTGATTACAATGTGGTCGCTTTAACTAACTTTGGCCTCAGATCAAAGAATGTTCTCTGGCCAAGCCTTACTGTACAGTTATATTGAATACGAAATTAGGGAACTGTATGTATGAAAACTGGAGTGGAATTCTCTAGTGATGTTTTACCTACAGTGGGACAGGGTACCTTAAGTCAATGATAGGATCGTATCAATGGCGCGATAGTATAATGTATAGGACTAAATGCTTTAAGACAGGTATTTTAAATGGTGTCAGTTAAAACAATGTCATATGATACTCAATATTTTTGGTGTTCGACTTTACAAGTGGTATGGACGTAGAGCTCACAACTATTCGGAAACAGTTGAGGTCCAAATATAGCTGTTACAAATTATCAGGTCCCTGTGTATACTATCATTGTTGGCGGGGGGGTGGGG
>NW_018404188.1:278942-296085 GCF_002113885.1 Mizuhopecten yessoensis
GGGGGGGGTCACAAGCTTTTCACAAGCGTCGTCGCAATAACTTAATATTGCCGACCAGCGGCCTCTTGTGTTATAGGAGTGATGAATAATGTATAAACATTCTTTCTGTAATATCTGTTTAACAACAATAGGCTGAAGGGCCTAAAAGGTTAACTGGTTGGTAGTATAGTCGTTTCTGTTGTTAAGACGTGAAGTAGAAATAGTCTTGCATACAAGCGAGAAAGTACTTGGAGATAGTATTAGAATAAGAGTATAAAACTCCCACAGGAAGTTATACTGACCAAATATTGTTATGACAGGTCACACAGATCATTATAACAGAGGAACGTTGAAGCAGGACTTAAGTTATGAAAAAAGACTTACACAAACACACTAAACCGCTCAAATAAACTATTCTAGTAACGAGAGATGACTATCTGTTATCATTTTAGCGAATGGTTTAAAATATAACCGCTTCTATTTATCTTTCGTTGTATAGCATGTGACATGTTCCTGTGGTCACAGGAGTCTGAAATTCCGTCAAAAATCATATTAACAGTAATATAAAACCTTACGGGTACTTTTTTTGTATGACTGTTCCTATTATTTTTTGAAACAATGTCATACTCCTGTGCTGTGATATACATTTAGTACGTGGGCCTCCTAAAGAGTGAAGACCAAGGAAGACCAAGCTATTCTACAAAATCATTTAGATGCTCTCCACAAATGGTTCAGTATATGACTACTTCAGTTCCACACACACAAGTGAAAACTTCTCTCAATAAAAGGAAAAGAACAAAGAAGCTACTTTATGGCTGGACCAGGAAATGAGCGCGTGATTTTAGAAAGTGTATCGTCTGAAAAAGACTTGGGAACAACCGTGGACCGAAATCTGAACTGTGTATGTCATGTACAACAACAGGTACACAAGGCTAATGTCATATACAACAACAGGTACACAAGGCTAATGTCATATACAACAACAGGTACACAAGGCTAATATCATTTACAACAACAGGTGCACAAGGCTAATGTCATATACAACAACAGGTACACAAGGCTAATGTCATATACAACAACAGGTACACAAGGCTAATGTCATATACAACAACAGGTACACAAGGCTAATGTCATATACAACAACAGGTACACAAGGCTAATGTCATATACAACAACAGGTACACAAGGCTAATGTCATATACAACAACAGGTACACAAGGCTAATGTCATATACAACAACAGGTACACAAGGCTAATGTCATATACAACAACAGGTACACAAGGCTAATGTCATATACAACAACAGGTACACAAGGCTAATGTCATATACAACAACAGGTACACAAGGCTAATGTCATATACAACAACAGGTACACAAGGCTAATGTCATATACAACAACAGGTACACAAGGCTAATGTCATATACAACAACAGGTACACAAGGCTAATGTCATATACAACAACAGGTACACAAGGCTAATGTCATATACAACAACAGGTACACAAGGCTAATGTCATATACAACAACAGGTACACAAGGCTAATGTCATATACAACAACAGGTACACAAGGCTAATGTCATATAAAACAACAGGTCCACAAGGCTAATGTCATATACAACAACAGGTACACAAGGCTAATGTCATATACAACAACAGGTGCACAAGGCTAATGTCATATACAACAACAGGTACAAAAGGCTAATGTCATATACAACAACAGGTACACAAGGATAATGTCATATACAACAACAGGTACACAAGGCTAATGTCATATATAAGCTAATGTCATATATAACAACAGTTACACAAGGCTAATGGAATCGTTTGACTCATAAGGAAATGTTTTATTTAATTAAATGAAAGTACGTTCTGTCAACTATTTAAAGCGCTAGTTAGACCACACCTTGAATACGCGGCGTGTGTTTGGAATCTACACAAAATAAAGGAAATAGAGCTTCAAGAATTGGTACAAAGAAGAGCCACGAAATGACTGCCATGACTAAAGGATTTATCCTATAGTGACCGCCACAGAATACTAAAACTACCAACTTTAAAATAGCGAAGGATGCGAGTGGACAGTTTTCATGTATTTAAGATTATTAACAATATATATTTGATAAGAGAGTCAGCAATGGACTCTTTGTACAAGATAATGTACCAAGAACTCGCGGTCAGTCACAAAAATTAAAGATAAACCATTGTAATTTAGATCTCAGAAAATTCAGTTCAACTTCAGGACAGTAAGAATATGGAACAGCTTCCCACGGTGAGTTATAGACTCAATTACAGTTAAAGGATTCGAGGTCAATCTAGACGAGCACTGGAAAAATACAGATATCATATGGGATCACTTGGCAAGTTATAATCTTTACATTTATGTAAAAATTGAATGTTAATGTACTATATATATATATATATATAAAGGCAGTTATCTTCCTGCGTCCATCTTTTCCCTTTTAAATCTTATAAACCCTATTAAATAAATCCCAAAGGCCAAACGGTAAGAAATTAGGACAGGAATTTCACAGTTTTAACGAAGACATGTTTACACTTAATTAAGTTACTAGTGCCTGTCACAATAACGACTGCCTTTAGATACTATGACGCTGTTCTAAACGGAAGAAAATATTGATTTGGAGTTATCGTTCCTTCTTCCTACTTTCGGTTTCAGTTTTACCACAACCACGGAATTAGATGCTATCTAAGTCCGTGCCACAACAGAAGCTAGCGAAACAAATTGTGTCATCTAATGGAGAACGCATCTGGTAACGTACATTGAATACTTTTATTAGATTAATGACTTTTTACATATTTAACTTATTTATTTTATGCTTATTTATGATTTTTATTAAATTGCACCGGGAAATATATATAAGTAGAAATTGTTTCCTGTTACAAGGTAAATTTTAAGCTAATGGCAATCAAAAGTGTTTTTGCCAACAATTTTATATATGACCAATACAGCAGTACACGGAATTCCAGTCCTCAATCGAACCAACATCCGGATATATTTATATAATGATACATGCCAAATTAACGGGCGACTTGATAGAGGTTTTCAAATTCTAACTGGGAAATTTATGTTTTTTCTGTTGAGAGAGTGAGTGCTCGTCAAGCTGGGGTCTCAATGTAGCAGTGTCATTATTTGATGACATGTATAGATATAATGTATATATATCCAAAGGTGTTTGAAATTCTGACTGTAAATCGAGATAAAAATCATATAAAAAATAAGCTTAAGGGTATTACTACTTTTTTATAGTAATAACCTTATTTGTTTATATGAATTTTATCTCGATTTACAGTCAGAATATCAAACAACTTTGATAAATCTAATGTTTAATTTTTACATATATGTGTGACGTCTGAATTTGCAAGTGTCTGTGATATGTACATGTCCTTGCACTTGCTACATATTTCAATATTGATTGTAAACCTGTTTGACTGGGTTCAAAGGTTAGCTATTTTTAGAAGTTAGCTAGAGGTCAGTGAGTTTGTACAAAGTACAGACACATGGAATAGTCTTTAAGCATATATGTGTACTAATTTTAGAGACATCAACATCTTAAAACCAGAGTAAAAAATGTGTTTTAAAACACGACAGTGTGTAAAGTTATGATGTAATGTGTAGTTGCAATGATCATGGGCGGACAGTTACAGGACTGTACAATCCCATTCAAGAAAGTATAGTATTTGTTCTATTTGTTCAGCTGATGTCCCTGGAGACCTGACATTAGAACATGTTTGTTCTGATCCTGCTATCAGAGAAGCTTTTGCTGTAAGTCTTCAGACACTAATGAAGGTATCAGACAGAGGACTATACATATCTCTGGCTTCAGTAACAGACACTAAGGTATCAGACAGAGGACTATACATATCTCTGGCTTCAGTAACAGACACTAAGGTATCAGACAGAGGACTATACATATCTCTGGCTTCAGTAACAGACACTAAGGTATCAGACAGAGGACTATACATATCTCTGGCTTCAGTAACAGACACTAAGGTATCAGACAGAGGACTATACATATCTCTGGCTTCAGTAACAGACACTAAGGTATCAGACAGAGGACTATACATATCTCTGGCTTCAGTAACAGACACTAAGGTATCAGACAGAGGACTATACATATCTCTGGCTTCAGTAACAGACACTAAGGTATCAGACAGAGGACTATACATATCTCTGGCTTCAGTAACAGACACTAAGGTATCAGACAGAGGACTATACATATCTCTGGCTTCAGTAACAGACACTAAGGTATCAGACAGAGGACTATACATATCTCTGGCTTCAGTAACAGACACTAAGGTATCAGACAGAGGACTATACATATCTCTGGCTTCAGTAACAGACACTAAGGTATCAGACAGAGGACTATACATATCTCTGGCTTCAGTAACAGACACTAAGGTATCAGACAGAGGACTATACATATCTCTGGCTTCAGTAACAGACACTAAGGTATCAGACAGAGGACTATACATATCTCTGGCTTCAGTAACAGACACTAAGGTATCAGACAGAGGACTATACATATCTCTGGCTTCAGTAACAGACACTAAGGTATCAGACAGAGGACTATACATATCTCTGGCTTCAGTAACAGACACTAAGGTATCAGACAGAGGACTATACATATCTCTGGCTTCAGTAACAGACACTAAGGTATCAGACAGAGGACTATACATATCTCTGGCTTCAGTAACAGACACTAAGGTATCAGACAGAGGACTATACATATCTCTGGCTTCAGTAACAGACACTAAGGTATCAGACAGAGGACTATACATATCTCTGGCTTCAGTAACAGACACTAAGGTATCAGACAGAGGACTATACATATCTCTGGCTTCAGTAACAGACACTAAGGTATCAGACAGAGGACTATACATATCTCTGGCTTCAGTAACAGACACTAAGGTATCAGACAGAGGACTATACATATCTCTGGCTTCAGTAACAGACACTAAGGTATCAGACAGAGGACTATACATATCTCTGGCTTCAGTAACAGACACTAAGGTATCAGACAGAGGACTATACATATCTCTGGCTTCAGTAACAGACACTAAGGTATCAGACAGAGGACTATACATATCTCTGGCTTCAGTAACAGACACTAAGGTATCAGACAGAGGACTATACATATCTCTGGCTTCAGTAACAGACACTAAGGTATCAGACAGAGGACTATACATATCTCTGGCTTCAGTAACAGACACTAAGGTATCAGACAGAGGACTATACATATCTCTGGCTTCAGTAACAGACACTAAGGTATCAGACAGAGGACTATACATATCTCTGGCTTCAGTAACAGACACTAAGGTATCAGACAGAGGACTATACATATCTCTGGCTTCAGTAACAGACACTAAGGTATCAGACAGAGGACTATACATATCTCTGGCTTCAGTAACAGACACTAAGGTATCAGACAGAGGACTATACATATCTCTGGCTTCAGTAACAGACACTAAGGTATCAGACAGAGGACTATACATATCTCTGGCTTCAGTAACAGACACTAAGGTATCAGACAGAGGACTATACATATCTCTGGCTTCAGTAACAGACACTAAGGTATCAGACAGAGGACTATACATATCTCTGGCTTCAGTAACAGACACTAAGGTATCAGACAGAGGACTATACATATCTCTGGCTTCAGTAACAGACACTAAGGTATCAGACAGAGGACTATACATATCTCTGGCTTCAGTAACAGACACTAAGGTATCAGACAGAGGACTATACATATCTCTGGCTTCAGTAACAGACACTAAGGTATCAGACAGAGGACTATACATATATCTGGCTTCAGTAACAGACACTAAGGTATCAGACAGAGGACTATAAATATTTCTGGCTTCAGTATATTGTGAACATAGAAACATTTATGAAAAATTTTTGATTTTCCAAATTTTTGTGGATTAAAAAATTAATCACATGCAATCAATATGCAATATTTATTCCAGAATGTCTATAAAGAATCAATTTTGGGGCTATTCCTGAAAATAGATAAACTTGATTATTTTACAACAATCACAAACAAGTTATTCACATATATTAATCACTGTTGTTGCACAGGGGGTTTCTCTATTTGAAGAAACTAGAGAAAATACATTCAGGCAGGTGACCCCATACCTTTTTATGATCGATCAGATATTCAAACCCCAGCCATCTTGGTGAAAGTCAAGTGTGCTAAAAAAATCCAGAAGTTTTGCACTGCAAATCAGGAGAGGCTGGGGCATTTATAATTAAATTTTGTTACAATACAAAACAATTATTATAATGGAGCTTTCTATCACTTCTGTGAAGTGTATATGCAGGAGTGATATGATAGGTAAGACACCAAGAATTTATACTACCCGTTGAAAATTCAATTGTCTTCCAATTTCTTTGTGCAAGCTGTTAGGGGAGGCAGGTCCAATAGGGTTGAAGGGTTTTTGGACCGCTCATCATCATCCTTACCACATTAGGGTTGAGCAAATATGATTGAAGACAGTAATATTGTTTTTACCTCTGACAGGACAGTGAAACCAGTCAAATCTTCAAGGAAATTGAAGAAGATCCGACAAAACTAAAAAGCTACCAGGAAAATCCCAAGGTCCAGAGATCTTTAAGACTAATATACGATCTACTGCAAGAACACCTACCTTGTAATCGTCCATCACAACAGGTAGGACTGTACAAACTTCTATTGTTTATTCTATGCTTTTCAATAGAGGAACATTGTTCTGTAAAATCTTTTCCTGCACAAGAAACTACAAGAATTATCAATGTTCAAGCAAAATTCCAAATCAGTTCAAGAAAAGTTCAAAGCAGTTCTTAATGGTAAATGGCAGAGTTAAAGAACTACCAGAGAATCTCTTCCAACCTTTGGGGTAAGACAGGGAAATATCTACCAACGGGGTAAGATTCTTAAATGTCTAGCCCAAGACTTTGCCAATATCCTGACGTTGTGAAATCTTACCCCGAGGGATGAGATTTTCCGTCTTACTCTCAAGGTTTGAAATGATTATTTTATAGCATGGTTTCCCGGCAAACCCAATGAGGTATCTCTCCTCTCTGGTCTGCTATTGTTGACATGATGTCAATGCATTGTCGTGTGACATTATAAAAGCGTGCTGATTGGGGAATCCCCTCATCTTTACTATATGGTAAGGGAGAAAACTCTTTCCTTCACCAGCAGTGTAGATATCTCTGTCTAATGGGAGAGACAAGCAATTCTTTCATTCCTCTAGATAAAATTGTTCCCATAATTTTCATCAAAGTCAGCATACTATGCAACCATGGCCAGATGATAGAGTTTTATCAGAAATAAAATCAAAACAAATTGTGTAAGTTAAGACCAAATGATCATTATGTTGAATTCTAATATTTGTTAAAATAGTTTAGCTAATCCACACATGTGCTGGAATTAACCGTCCCTCCTCCCTTTTAAATAATTTTCAGGCTTCAGCAAGATTATTTCATAAGTAATAGTTTTCTATGTTGCTTTATTTTGTCAGCCTCTGCAGCTGCCAGGAATAATGCAGTCGATGACACAGCTGGGTCAACAGCCAAATAGTTCCATGGGACCAGCAGAACTACAGGGCCTTCTGGGAATGATCGCTCAATCCCAGGCAAATGGGGGACGGGATCTTTTAGAACAACTGATCCAGCAGGGCTCCGGGGGAGTTTTAGATGGACCAGCAAGTATGAATCCCTTCTCAGCTTATCAACAGCCCTCTTCATGTCTTCAAGCACCAACTGGACACCCACCTCCAAATATTCCCACATTGAGTGGGAGTCCATCTTCAGGTAAACAGATGTCAAAACGAAGGCCACCTATAGCTCTACCAATGACAGGTGAAGAATTTCAGTCTACTCTGCCCTCTAAAAGGAGAGTGTCAAACAAAAACCTGACTCCAAGCGAGGACCAATGTATCTCTGTTCTCCCTCCCAGGAACACATCTGACTCTTAATGGACAAGGCCTTTACAGATTTAATCATTTGTTTGGGCTGCCACATGCATTCAAAAGCAGGTGAGATCTTTAAACAGTGGAGTAGCATTGATATAAAGGGAGATAATCCTGATATAAAGGGAATTGTACTGGTATATAGGGGAAGGTATATAGGGGAACAATGTTATATTGGGGATAAGTGGTATATAGGGGAAGGTATATAGGGGAACAATGTTATATTGGGGATAAGTGGTATATAGGGGAACAATGTTATATGAAGATAAAAGTACTGGTATATAGGGGAACAATGTTATATTAGGGATAACAGTGGTATGTAGGGAAACAATGTTTTATTATAGATAACAGTGGTATATAGCGAAACAATGTTATATTGGGGATAGCAGTGGTATATAGGGAAACGATGTTATATTGGGGATAACATTGATTCCCTAAATACCACTGTTATCCTCAATATAACATTGTCCCCCTATATACCACTGTTATAACATTGTTCCCCTATACACCACTTATCCCCAATATACCCTTGTTCCCCTATATCCCTTCCCCTATATACCAGTACAATTCCCTTTATATCAGGATTATCTCCCTTTATATCAATGCTACTCCACTGTTTAAAGATCTCCACTGTTATCCCCAATATAACGTTGTTTCCCTATATACCACTTATCCCCAATTTAACATTGTTTCCCTATATATCACTGTTATCCCCAATATAGCATTGTTTCCCTATACCACTGTTATCCCTAATATAACATTGTCCCCCTATATACCACTGTTATTTTGGGGATAACAGTGGTATGTAGGGGAACAATGTTATATGAAGATAAAAGTACTGGTATATAGGGGAAGGTATATAGGTGAACAATGTTAATTAGAGATAACAGTGGTATATAGGGGGACAATATAACATTGTTCCCATCTATACCACTTATCCCCAATTTAACATTGATCCCCTATATACCAGTACTTTTATCTTCATATAACATTGTTCCCCTCTATACCACTGTTATCCCCACTATAACATTATTTCCCTATATACCACTCTTATCCCCAATATAACATTGTTTCCCTATATTCCACTGTTATTTTCAATATAACATTGTTCCCCTCTATACCACTGTTATCCCCAAAATAACAGTGGTATATATGGAAACAATGTTATATTGGGGTTAACAGTGGTATATAGGGAAATAATGTTATATTAGGGATAAAGGGGAACAATGTTTTATTGGGGATAACAGTGGTTTATAGGGAAACAATGTTATGGTGGGGATAACAGTGGTATAGAGGGAAACAATGTTATATTAGGGATAAAGGGGAACAATGTTTTATTGGGGATAACAGTGGTATGTAGGGGAACAATGTTATATGAAGATAAAAGTACTGGTATATAGGGGATCAATGTTATATTGGGGATAACAGTGATATATAGGGAAACAATGTTAAATTGGGGATAAGTGGTATAGATGGGAACAATGTTATATTGTCCCCCTATATACCACTGTTATTTTGGGGATAACAGTGGTATGTAGGGGAACAATGTTATATGAAGATAAAAGTACTGGTATATAGGGGATCAATGTTATATTGGGGATAACAGTGGTATATAGGGGAACAATGTTATATTGAAAATAACAGTGGTATATAGGGAAACAATGGTATATTAGAGATAACAGTGGTATAGAGGGGAACAATGTTATAACAGTGGTATATATGGAAACAATGTTATATCGGAGATAACAGTTGTATATAGGGGGACAGTGTTTTATTGGGAAAAACAGTGGTATATAGGGGGACAATGTTCTATTACAGAAAACAGTGGTATATAGATATAGGGGAACAATGATAAATTGGGGATAACAGCGGTATATAGGGGAACGATGTTAAATTGGGGATAACAGTAAGTGGTATATAGGGAATGGTATATAGGGGAAGGTATATAGGGGAACGATGTTAAATTGGGGATGACAGTGGTATATAGGGAAACGATGTTATATTGGGGATAGCAGTGGTATATAGGGCTACAATGTTATATTGGAGAGAACAGGGGTATAGAGGGGAACAATGTTATATTGAAAATAACATTGGTATATAGGGAAACGATGCTATATTGGAGATAACCCCAATTTAACATTGTTCCCCTCTATACCCCTGTTCTCTCCAATATAACATTGTCACCCTATATACAACTGTTATCCCTAATTTAACATTGTTCCCCTGTATACCACTGTTATCCTTATATACCACTGTTATAACATTGTTCCCCTGTATACCACTGTTATCACCAATTTAACATTGTTTCCCTATCTACCACTGTTATTTTCAATATAACATTGTTCCCCTGTATACCACTGTTATCCACAATATAACATTGTTCCCCTCTATACCCCTGTTCTCTCCAATATAACATTGTAACCCTATATACCACTATAACATTGTCCCCTATATACAACTGTTATCCCTAATATAACATTGTTCCCCTCTATACCACTCTTATCCCTAATATAACATTGTCCCCCTATATACCACTGTTTTTCCCAATAAAACACTGTCCCCCTATATACCACTGTTTTCTGTAATAGAACATTGTTCCCCTATATTCCACTGTTATCCCCACTTTAACATTGTTCCCCTCTATACCCCTGTTCTCTCCAATATAACATCGTTCTCCTATATACCACTGTCATCCCCAATTTAACATTGTTTCCCTATCTACCACTGTTATTTTCAATAGAACATTGTTCCCCTATGTTTCCTTATATACCACTGTTAGCTGTAATAGAACATTGTCCCCCTATATACAACTGTTATCTGCAATATAACATTGTTTCACTATATACCACTGTTTTCTGTAATAGAACATTGTCCCCCTATATACAACTGGTATCCCTAATTTAACATTGTTCCCCTGTATACCACTGTTATCACCAATTTAACATTGTTTCCCTATCTACCACTGTTATTTTCAATATAACATTGTTTTCCTATATACCACTGTTTTTCCCAATAAAACACTGTCCCCCTATATACAAATGTTATCCCTAATTTAACATTGTTCCCCTATGTTTCCTTATATACCTCTGTTATCCCCAATATAACGTTGTTTCCCTATATACCAATGTTATTTTCAATATAACATTGTTTCGCTATATACCACTGTTATTATATACCACTGTTATATTGGGGATAACAATGGTATATAAGGAAACAATGTTATATCGGAGATAACAGTTGTATATAGGGTGACAATGTTATATTGGGGTTAACAGTGGTATATAAGGATAACAGTGGTATATAGGGGAACAATGTTCTATTACAGATAACAGTGGTATATAGGGGAACAATGTTAAATTGGGGATAACAGTGGTATATAGGGAAACAATGCTATATTGGGGATAACAGTGGTATATAAGGAAACAATGTTATATTGGAGATAACAGTTGTATATAGGGGACAATGTTATATTAGGGATAACAGTGGTATATAGGGGATCAATGTTAAATTGGGGATAACAGAGGAATATAGGGAAACAATGTTATATTAGGGATAACAGTGGTATATAGGGGGACAATGGGTATATAGGGGAACAATGTTAGATTAGGGATAACAGTGGTATATAGGTGAACAATGTTAAATTAGGGATAACAGTTGTATATAGGGGGACAATGTTATATCAGGGATAAAAATTGTATATAGGGGGACAATGTTATATTGGGGATAAAAATTGTATATAGGGGAACAATGTTAGATTAGGGATAACAGTGGTATATAGGCGAACAATGTTAAATTGGGGATAGCAGTGGTATATAGGGAAACAATAATGTTATATTAGAGATAACAGTGGTATATAGGGGGACAATATTATATTGGAGATAACAGTGGTATATTGGGGAACAATGTTATATTGGAGATAACAGTGGTATAGAGGGGAACAATGTTATATTGTGGATAACAGTGGTATATAGGGTAACAATGTTAAATTGGGGATAGCAGTGGTATATAGGGAAACAATATTATATTAGAGATAACAGTGGTATATATGGAAACAATGCTATATTGGAGATAACAGTGGTATAGATAACAGTGGTATATAGGGAAACACTGCTATATTGGGGATAACAGTGGTATATAGGGAAACAATGTTATATTGGAAATAACAGTTGTATATAGGGGGACAATGTTATATTAGGGATAAAAATTGTATATAGGGGAACAATGTTAAATTGGGGATAACAGTGGTATATAGGGAAACAATGTTATATTGGGGATAACAGTTGTATATAGGGGGACAATGTTATATTAGGGATAACAGTGGTATATAGGGAAACAATGTTATATTAGAGATAACAGTGGTATATATGGAAACAATGCTATATTGGAGATAACAGTGGTATATAGGGGAACAATGTTATATTGGAGATAACAGTGGTATATAGGGGAACAATGTTATATTAGAGATAACAGTGGTATATAAGGAAACACTGTTATATTAGAGATAACAGTGGTAGATAGGGAAACAATGTTATATTGGAGATAACAGTTGTATATAGGGGGATAATGTTATATTAGGGATAACAGTGGTATATAGGAGAACAATGTTAAATTAGGGATAACAGTTGTATATAGGTGAACAATGTTATATTAGAGATAACAGTGGTATATAGGGGAACAATGTTATATTAGGGATAACAGTGGTATATAGGGAAACAATGCTATATTAGGGATAACAGTGGTATATAGGTGAACAATGTTAAATTAGGGATAACAGTTGTATATAGGTGAACAATGTTATATTAGAAATAACAGTGGTATATAAGGGAACAATGTTTTATTGGGGATAACAGTGGTATATAGGGGGACAATGTTATATTGGGGATAACAGTGGTATATAGGGGAACAATGTTAAATTGGGGATAACAGTGGTATATAGGGAAACAATTATATTGGAGATAACTGTGGTATATAGGTGAACAATGTTAAATTAGGGATAACAGTTGTATGTAGGGGGACAATGTTATATTGGGGATAACAGTGGTATATAGGGAAACAATGCTATATTAGGGATAACAGTGGTATATAGGTGAACAATGTTAAATTACGGATAACAGTTGTATATAGGTGAACAATGTTATATTAGAGATAACAGTGGTATATAGGGGAACAATGTTATATTGGGGATAACAGTGGTATATAGGGAAACAATTATATTGGAGATAACTGTGGTATATAGGTGAACAATGTTAAATTAGGGATAACAGTTGTATATAGGGGGACAATGTTATATTGGGGATAACAGTGGTATATAGGGGAACAATGTTATATGGTATAACAGTGGTATATAGGGGAACAATGTTATATGGGGATAACAGTGGTATATAGGGGAACAATGTTATATGGGGATAACAGTGGTATATAGGGGGACAATGTTATATTGGGGATAAGTGGTATAGATGGGAACAATGTTATATTAGGGATATCAGTGGTATATAGGGGAACAATGTTATATGGGGATAACAGTGGTATATAGGGGAACAATGTTATATGGGGATAACAGTGGTATATAGGGGAACAATGTTATATGGCAATAACAGTACTGGTATATTGGGGAACAATGTTATATTGGAGATAATAGTGGTATATAGTGGAACCATGTTATATGGGGATAACAGTACTGGTATATAGGGGAACAATGTTATAATGGGGATAACAGTGGTATATAGGAGGACAATGTTATATTAGGGATAACAGTAGTATATAGGGAAACAATGTTATATTGGGGATAACAGTGGTATATAGGGGGACAATGTTAAATTGGGGATAAGTGGTATATAGGGAAACAATGTTATATTGGGGATAACAGTGGTATATAGGGGAACAATGTTATATTGGGGATAATAGTTGTATATAGGGGAACAATGTTATATTGGAGATAACAGTGGTATATAGGGGGACAATGTTATATTGGGGATAACAGTGGTATTTAGGGAAACAATGTTATATTGGAGATAACAGTTGTATATAGGGGGACAATGTTATATTGGGGATAACAGTGGTATATAAGGGAACAATGTTAAATTGGGGATAACAGTGGTATATAGGGGGACAATGTTATATTGGGGATAAATGGTATATAGGGAAACAATGTTACATTGGAGATAACAGTGGTATATAGGGAAACAATGTTATATTGGGGATAACAGTGGTTTATAGGGAAACAATGTTATATTGGGGATAACAGTGGTATATAGGGAAACAATGTTATATTGGGGATAACAGTGGTATATAGGGGAACAATGTTATATTGGGGATAACAGTTGTATATAGGGGAACAATTTTATATTGGAGATAACAGTGATATATAGGGAAACAATGTTATATTGGAGATAACAGTGGTATATAGGGAAACAATGCTATATTGTAGATAACAGTGGTATATAGGGAAACAATGTTATATTAGGGATAACAGTGGGATATAGGGGAACAATGTTATATTGGAGATCCCAGTGATATATAGGGAAGCAATGTTAGAGTGGGGATAATAGTGGTATATAGAGGAACAATGTTATATTGGAGATCCCAGTGATATATAGGGAAGCAATGTTAGAGTGGGGATAATAGTGGTATATAGGGGAACATTGTTACATTGGAGATAACAGCGGTATATAGGGAAACAATGCTATATTGGAGATAACAGTGGTATATATATAGGGGAACAATGTTATTTTGGGGATAACAGTTGTATATAGGGAAACAATGTTATATGGGGATAAGTGGTATATAGGGAAACAATGTTATATTGGAGATAAGTGGTATATAGGGAAACAATGTTATATTGGAGATAACAGTTATATATAGGGAAATAATGTTGCAATAGAGATAACAGTGGTATATAGGGAAACAATGTTATATTGGAGATAACACTGATATTTAGGGAAACAATGTTATATTGGAGATAACAGTGGTATATAGGGAAACAATGCTATATTGTAGATAACAGTGGTATATAGGGAAACAATGTTATATTGGGGATAATAGTGGTATATAGGGTTACAATGTTATATTGGGGATAACAGTGGTACATGAATGTATATAGGGAAACAATGTTATATGGGGATAAGTGGTATATAGGGAAACACTGTTATATTGGAGATAACAGTGGTATATAGGGAAACAATGTTATATTGGAGATAACAGTGGTATATAGGGAAACCATGTTATATGGGTATAAAAGTGGTATGATGTGGAAAACGATGGTATAAAGAGGTTCATACATTGTACATTGATAACACTTTATAGTTTGTGAAGGGAGAAAACTCATTTAAAGGGAGATTAATAGTTTGTAAAGGGAGATAACACTCATTTAAAGGGAGATACATAGTTTGTTAAGGGAGATAACACTCGTTTTAAGAGAGATAACACTAATATAAACAGGATTGTACTTTTGTTAAGGGGATAACACTGGTAGAAAAAAGATTATGCTTGTATAAAAGAGTAATACTGGTAAAAAGGGTATAACAATGTTAAGAAGGGTACCCTGAAAGTGGAACATGATACGCCCATCATGCATTGAATGGGTAGTACATAAAGGGCCATAACTCCATAAAGTATGGTTGGACAATGTAGGTTATCAATCTTGTCTGAGCTATCATGATAAATAACCTTCCTATTAAGTTTGAAATTAATCCATTGAAAACTACTCGAGATATCAAGCAGACACTGTTTTAGCAATTGAATAAAGGGCCATAATTCCGTAAATTATGGTCCGATAATTGCGGTTATCGAACTTGTCCGAGATATCATGGTAGTAAACGTTCCTGTAAAGTGGAATCAGTTTGTGTCCGGAAATGTTGTCACTCTTAACCGGTCATGGTGTGGAAATGTTCGTGTTGCGACTCTTAACCGGTCATGGTGTGGAAATGTTCGTGTTGTGACTCTTTACTGGTCGCGGTGTGGAAATGTTTGCGCTGTGACTCTTATTCGATCATGGTTTGGGAATGTTCGCTTTGCAACTCTTATCCGATCATGGTATGGAAACGTTCGCGTTGTGACTCTTAACCGATCATGGTGTGGAAATGTTTGCTTTGTGACTCATAACTGATCATGGTGTTGACATTTTCATGTTGGTTCTGGAAACTCTATATTCTATATATCTATAAATAATATTTGTGTGTGGTTATTTTGGCAGTAATTTCCCCACCGCAGAAAAATCCACTTTTACAGTAGTTTAGCACGAATTAATCTACCAGTATGTCAGAACCTGAATGGCCAAGGCATACTTATAAAAGTTTGTAGATAGTAGTAAGTTGACTAAATGATGGTTGCACACTAACTTTTTAACATAAGCTGCCTAGCTCATCTGACCCTTTGATTACTGATAGACTAAGATACAACAGCTCAACTACAAACAAACAATGGCCTTGCCCCAAAGTTAATAAAATAGATCTATAATGTTGTATGTTTTTGAACCATCACAGCAGCACAATCACATCAAAGATGTGTTATAGCTTCAGCAGTAACTATACCCGATACCACCGCAACAATGCTTTGCCATTGTTGTAAAACTAGTACTCAGGTTTTCAGTAACTTATCTGTTAAAATATCAACTTTTAGTTTATATGATAGATGAACTTATAACAAAAGCATTTTAAAAATTCATAAGTTTTATTTTGACAAAACATGACTGAGAGTTGTCTACTCTCTATTATTTCGTAACATCAGTTGAATGGCTGACCTTTAACCTTTCTATAATGATAATGTACATCTGTAATGTTAATGATGAAAATGATTTCTAAAATCAAGTATGAAGTTGAAGTTATGAAAAAAAACAAAAACATTATCAGCTGACATTACAAAACAAGAGGCCCAATGGGCCTGCATTGCTCACCTGGTATAAATCTCACACTTTTAACCTTAAAAGTTATCTAAAATAAAGCATCAGTATTTATGATTAAAATTCATTCAAAAGAACCTGTTATTTTTTTTTAAACATTTCACCCCTGTGATTGAAAGTCGAACAAAGTCATTATGTTGAACAAATTTTATAGCCTTTCATCTCAGGATGCAACTTGCAAAGTATCAACATCCTGGGACCCATGGTTACTCAGAAGAGATCATTTAAAGATTTTAAACAAATTTGACCCCTGTGACCTTGAATATAAGTCAAAGTCATTCACTTTAACAAACATAGT